>NC_056733.1:234702542-234847542 GCF_019279795.1 Protopterus annectens | reverse complement strand
GAGCTCTAGATGGTATTGAGCTTCTTCCTGCGTGAAGGCGGCTAACATTCCGCTTCATAGAAAGATAGGTTCTGGTTTTTTTATTTAAAACATTACAAATAAGCTTCTGCTGAAACAAACCACAAAACAAATGATATATATATATATATATATACTGTATATATATATATATATACACATATATATATATATATATATATATATATATATATATATATATATATATATATATATATATATATATATATATATATATATATATACATATATATATATTTTTGGCATACATACATATACATATGTGTCTATACGTGTCAAAAATACCCAGGATATAGGTGCCACAACATATCTATTTAATAGCCCATAGATACTTTCATTATTAATTCACGTTATATGGTATGCATTGGTAGTATCCAAATTTATTATTTATATCAGACATGTGTTTAAGCAGTTTGATGGTGTATTTCTAAGTTATTTTAATGTGATGTGAATTATGTAATATGATGTTAAAGGTTTGTTCACAATTTCTTAGTTTCATGCTGTTTTCTTTTTTATCTATTATATTTATGAGCTAAAAGGTGTTGTATGTACTTGTTTAAAACCTCCCAAGAGATTTATGGTAATAAGCCATTTAAAGCTGTATACGGTTTCATTGTCAAATTGTTAAGAAATTGCCATTTGCTTGTTTTCTTGGGATGTGGGTGGAGAATAATGTAACAGAGTGAATTCAGTTAATGTTGTCTTTGATAAACGTTTTTGTAATTGTACCTTGAGAAGGATTCCAGAGTTTATAAACACATTTACGGCTCAAATACTTAGTTGAAATCAGCTATGTAGGTATACGATTGTGGGCGAAAGGTGAATTTTGATATGGTATTCATGGGGTGCGAATTGTAATAAAGCGTATTGTGATCCATTGCATTGTATGCTAACTTTTTGGGGTAGAATGCTAAAGTAGTAGATTGATTACTTACAAAGCTTATTTTGATCATCTATGGATGGTTTAATTTTTCTCCAGTAGTTAAGAAGTCATACAATTTTGATTTAATTATCGGTACATAGGAATTTGGTAAACAGATTTTTAACGACGTTGGCGGTAATGAGTTTGGCCTGCTACAAGGTTTCTATGTCACTATTGGTCATAATAATATTTTGGAGATAACTGGAACACAGTTCTTTGATTTGTCTTAGGATTATATGTGTGATTGGAGGTTTAAGTTGGTCCTCATTTCTTGTGAACGTTAGGTAGGATAAGGTATCTTGAGATTTGGTTTTATCTTTTTGGAGTCTGGGAAAAGGGACTAAGAAGTCAGCATCTTGTACATTTATTTTAAATTTGAGTTTTATGAAGAGTTTGCAGTATTGTCATAGCGTATAGGTTCAAGGTGAAAGGTTTTTTAGCGTGGGTTAATTAGAATAAACAGCAATAATGTTATCACGTTTGTATTTCTTTCTGCTTCAGGGATAAGGTAGCACAGTTTAGTACAATTTTGTATATCATAATATATTGTCACCCAAGGAGAGTTATTTTCCATTGGTAGGGTTATGTTCTGGCTATTCTCAATATTTTGTTGGTGTGTGATCAGTATTTTCACCGTCTAGTAAGATTTAGTCCTCCTTTGCTTTTTGAGAGTGTTAATTTTGGATAGGAGATTGCATTTTTTGGGTTCCCCATATAAATTTGCTAGGAAGGTATGAATTTGTTTGAAAAATTTATTATGTATTGTTTCTAGATGTCATGAATATATACATTAATCTAGGTAAAATGTTCATTTTGATTGTGAATCGTTTGGCAGGTAATTTGGATTTTAGGTTGTTTCCATCAGCAGTGTACGCATTATATTTTGCATTAAAGGTTTACATTGTGTTGGAGAGTCTTGGCACTCTGGAAAGACGTTCCCGAATCATTTAATTTCTTCTTTAATTTTTTATTGTGTTTAACAATGGTGATGATGAAAGGATGAGTTTGGGTATTTTTTAGGGAAAATATTGTTTATTAAGTTTTAGTTTGTAGTTGAACATAATGATAGAAATATTCAATTGCAGCTATTATTTTGTTTATATCTGAATTTGGTGTAGTGCAGTATATGTTCAAGATCATCTGACTGGTAGAATTATATTTTGAAGTTGTGTATTGATGGAGGGATTGTGATATGTAATTTTGTTTAATGTATGAAAGGCGGTTCTGGTATAGGTTAAACAGGAAGGGTGATAGTGGGCATCATTGTCTTGTTCCATTTTTATTAGGATCCTATTTGACCAAGTTTTGTTATATACGAGGTATGGGTTATATAGGGGTTTGGATGATCTGGGCCAAGTTATTAGGTATATTAAGTAGGTAGTGTTGGAGTAAAGGAATTCTAGATTAACCCTATCAAATGCCTTGTGGGCATCCACTACCATTAACAGATGTTGATATTGTATGGTTGGCACGTAAAGGATGGTAGTGCATCTAATATTTAATGTATTATACACTAATTCTGTCTATGTGGTGTAAAACCAGGATTGTTCTGGGGAAAGTTTTTCTATCAGATTTTTCATTCATTTGCAAGTATAGAGGTAAATGTGTATCACTGTTGAGGGAAATGGGTCTGTAGCTGTCGAGTTTTTGGGGTCTGTGTGTTCTTTTAATACCAAATATAGTTTTAGAGAGAGGCATTAAGTGGATATCATTTCTTTTATAGTTTGTGTAATAAATTCAGTGTATAGTATATCCAAAGGGGAAATGCTTTGTAAAATTCTGATGTGAGTCCATCCTGGAGCCTTATGCACTTTTAAGTGTTTGGGTATTGTAATAATTTCACTGATGGATATACGGCTTAGTTAGTTTTTTTGTTAGTCTAAATTGAGTTTAGGGAATTTCAGTTTTGAAGAAAAAGTTCTATCTTCCTTTGAGGTTTGTAGTATTTGTGCTCCATATATTTGAGAGTATATTTGTTCAAATGTTTTAATAATGTCTTCATTTTCTCTATTGTTATTTGCTGCATTTCTTCAGATTCCTCTAGGAGGGAATTTATTATTTGCTTGATTGTTGGTATTAGATTGTTATGAAGTACAGTTTCAGGTATTCCTCTGATGATGATATTGTTCCTTCGAGATCTTGCTTCCAGGTCTGTTAATTTTGCTTGTAAGTTTTGTATTTCTTTGTCATGGGCATCAGTTTTTTGAGAAATAGAGTCTATTTTTATTTAATTTTCTATTATTTTGGACTCAGATTTTTCCATTCTGGATATTATCTGGCTGAATGAGTCACCAAAGGTTTGAAATTGTAATGATAAGTCCTTTAATGCTTGCTGGATAGGTAATAAGGCAGATTTTATGTCTTCCAGATTAGCTGGCTGGTCTGTCTTGGATTTATTTGTATTTTTAGCGTTGTCAGTTTGTTTAGTTGTCTTTTGTCTTTTTGAAGTTGTCTTTCTCAGGTGAGGCTAGTACTGAGAATTTGGTCTTAGTTGTTGTTGTTTCCATATTATTTTCCTCTTTTGACATCTTGCTGTATAGTGTTTTACCAATCTTGCAGTCAGATGCAGGGCCTTAGTAGCACATTGCTTAAGCTGTTATTCAGAAATCTTAGTTAATCCTGCTGTTTCTGAGCTGAATCTGTCACTTTTTCTTCCTCTTTTGTTTGCTGGATGATATTAGCAGTAAATATCTACAGTTATTTCTGTATTCTTAATTCTGCGTTGCCTTCTGGGTTTGTTTTAATCCAGGGTATATCGAGACCTAGGTGATAGCAGTGCTCACAGAACAGCGACCATTTTGAACTCCAGCTTTGCTGGAGTTTTCATTTTGTTTTTGCTGATTGGTTTTTCACTGACCTTCTCACTGTTTGTTTTAGTTTGTTGTTTGGGATATTTTTGCAGTGACCCTAATGATAATGGACATCAACTGGGTATAGCAGCCCTGTGTTTCTAATACTTGGTCAAACACTCTGCTTGTGCTGTCCTGATTAGGTCATAACAAGGCCGAAATATGCATATCCACAGCTAGTGGGGTTTGGCTTTATTCGCCTGTAATTGTCTATTAAAACGAGGAAACAAGTCATGGGCATTCAGAATTGCCAATTAGCTGAAATACCTGATGTTCATAAGGATCATTTGCATATATCTCATGTGCCTCTGATACAAGAGGTTTGGGAGGTCACCCAGTAGATGTTCTAGCTTTGCTGGAGTTTCCATTTTGTTTTTAATTTTAAAGATGTAGAATGAGAGTCCATAGCACTGTCTCCAGACAAGCTTCATCAGATTTCAAAGAAAAAAAAAACACTTAGGTGTCAGACTTAAAGGTTCAAAATGACAATAACTTTCTAAAGGAGAAGAGGGAAAGAGATCAGAGTATAGTGGAATATTTAAATCTGTATTCCATGAAACACTAGTTGAGTCTATAATGTAAAATAAAATTAATAGTCAATTGAAGCACATTTCAAAAACCCGAGGTTGAAATAAAATATAATTTTTATTTATTTATTTTATTTTATTTTACATTTGTTAACCGGGTTAGTCTGGCTGAGCTTTTGGCTCATTTTCAGCAGAGACCCGGGGAGAAAAGCTCCTCTGGACTAGAAGACAATTTATTAAATTTTAGTAACATAGTAGTAACAGTCAGCTATAGGATCTTACAAGCAGAGACCTGGAGAGAAAAAAAGCACCTCCGGCAATTCAATTATACAGAGTATTAACAACTGGCAGACAAGTATGTGAGTTGTTACAAACAAGGTTTTAAACAATTAGCAGAAGAAAATGTGACTAGTTACAACATTATTTAAGCTGCTTAGAGCAAAATGAGTTAATAGTTAGACAGATGTTTATTTAAAGTGTGTAGGATCTAGTTGTATAGGAGTTTGGAAACGAGAAAGGAAAGTAGGAATGGCTAGTATGAGATCTAGGGTAGGTAGAGTATAGGAGGCAGACTAGACAGGTAGGTTGTTTTGAGACTGTAATAATTAAGAGTGGTTGGAGATAGAAGAAGGGAAGAGGCAGGGGAATAGTGTTATAGATACATTAAGAGTGAGGTGGTGAAATAGGTGAAAGGATGATGGTTTCAGGGTGGTTGGTTACAGTGGCAAGACCATTTTGTTTTTAGGTATTTCCTTGTGGCTAATTTGAAACATTTGCTATGCTGGAGGGATTTTATTTCCAAGGGGAGTTGGTTCCAGGATATAGCTGGGTTATAGTTATAGAGAAGGCAGCCTATTTTGGTTTTGGGTTTGTAGATGTCTAATAATTCTTGATTTGAGCTGCATAGCATCCTAGCAGGGGAATATTTAGATATGATAGTGGAGAGGCTGGACCAGAAGGAGGGTAGATAGAGGATAGAGTGGATGATTTATAGTTGGTATAGTTGGAGCAGCTGATGAAATTCTAGCCAGTCTAGTTGCTGTAGTGCTAAGCAGTGGTGTGACTTGTAGGTTTGGTTAGGTTTTGGGTTTGTAGATGTCTAATAATTCTTGATTTGAGCTGCATAGCATCCTAGCAGGGGAATATTTAGATATGATAGTGGAGAGGCTGGACCAGAAGGAGGGTAGGTAGAGGATAGAGTGGATGATTTGTAGTTGGTATAGTTGGAGCAGCTGAGGAAATTCTAGCCAGTCTAGTTGCTGTAGTGCTAAGCAGTGGTGTGACTTGTAGGTTTGGTTAGCTGCAAATCTGACAATCATATTATAGGTAGTTTCATGCTTGGAAATAAGTGTAGAATTTAGGTTTATGAATATGTGGCAGCTGTACAGGAGTGTTGGGAGTAAGAAAACCTGGGAGAGAGTTATTCGGGCAGTGTTAGTTAAGTATTTCTTGCTACGGAAAAGGTGTCCAAGTTTCTGATGAGTTCTTTTTACCGAGTTAGTAATATGGAGATCAAACTTAAGCTGATTATGTATTGTACCACCTAACAATTGAGTACTGGATTCAGCTGAGATGATAGTGTTGTTGCAGGATAAGATGGTAAAAGTACTTTTGAGTGTGGTGATGTTTTTAGGGAGGAAGAGTATGAGCTTAGTTTTTTTTGGTTTAAGTATTAGTTTGTTATTACTAAGCCAAGTCTCAGTGGTGTGGAAGGATGCCTGGGTAGTTGAGTGGAGGTCAGTTGGGTTGTCAGCAATGGTTATAACAGTTGAGTCATCAGCATATTGCACAAGAGATGACTGGAGACGAGGAGTAGAGCAAGTTGGTGAAAATATTAAAGAGTAGTGGTTCAAGTATGGACCCTTTGGGACTCCCATTTGTACAGTGGCAGGGGAAGATAGTGCAGAGAGCCATTTAACTGATTGCTGGTGGGTTGAGAGATAGCTGGAGAACCAGGAGATAGCAGGGGGAGAGAAATGTAAGTTAGTGAGTTTATCTAGGAGGAGTGGGTGAGAGACGGTGTCAAAGGCTTTAGAAAGGTCAAGGAATAGATATGAGACAAGTTTATTGCTATCACGAGCCAGGGAGACTATGTTGATGAATTATATGAGTGCAGTAGTTGTACTATGCTTGGGATGGAAACCATACTGTGTGAGTGTGAGGTTTTCCTGGTGAAGGTAATGCATTACCTGCTTGTGAATGCATTTCTCTAGGATTTTTGAGAGTGGAGAGAGTATGGCAATCAGTCTGAAGTTGGATATGTCTGAGAAGGTGCCCCTTTGTGAATGGGTAGAGTAAAGAAATTCTTCCATACAGTGGGGACAAAGGATTCAGAAGCGGATCGGTTGATTAAGATGGATAAAGGATAGGCAAGAGGGTCAGAGGCAATCTGTAGGAAGTAAGAGGGTAGCTTGTCAACAGATGGGGAGCAAGGTTTAAGTTTAGAGAGTAATGACTTTATAAAGTTAGTTGATACTGCTTTTAGAGAGAAGGAGTCAGGAGGGTTTGGAAGAGGTATAGAGTTTGTGGGGGTGCTAATATTGTTTCAAGCTTGGTGCTAGTTTTATTATGAAGGTTATTGAGTTTATAAAATGATTGTTAAATTTGTTGGCTATGTCTTCAGGTGTTGCATTGGGACATGGGTTAGGAGAGGAAAGGTTTCCTGGATGAAGAGTCTGTTTAATAGAACTCCAGAATTTCTTTGGGTCTGATTTAAGAGTAGAGGGAGGATTGGCATAGAAGTTTATTTTGTCTTAATGGATGATTTTTTTTTAATTTTATTTCTGAGTTCTTTATATTTCTGAAGAAGAGAAGGGGTCCTAGTTTTAGTCCACATTTTCCAAATCCTATCTCGGTCTTTCATGAGGGGTCTGGTAGATTTAGTGAGCCAGGGAGCAAAATTAGATTTGATTCAAATTGTGCGAAGAGGAGCAAGGGAGTTAAGAATGTTTATGAATGTAGTGCTGAAGGAGTGGAAAGCTTCATCTAAAGGAAGAGTGGTGAGGTAAGACCAGTTAATTTTGGAGAGTTGGTGAATAAAGGAGTTAGGATAGAAATTAGAAAGTGAGCGGGTGGTAATAAATTTGTTAGGTTTGGTAAGGTGGGGAGTATGCCTGTAACTGTTATAGGGCAGTGGTCGCTGAGGGCATTTGGAAGGATTTGGGAGTTGTGATAGTTCTGAGGGTGGGAGTCCAATATCCAGTCAAGAAGAGAGCTAGGTAGGTGAGATTTATTAATGTAGGTTGGGGTTGTGATTAGCTGCTCAAACCCATGTAGGTTTAAAGAGGAAGTAGTGTTGGGAGCTTGTATTGTAAGCCAATCAATATTTACATCTCCCAGTATAATTATTTCATAAATGAAAATTATAATTATAATCTCCCAGTATAATTATTTCATAAATGAAAATAAAGAGTCACATTAACTCTATAGAAATCAGCCTTAAGGAGCTTGGGGCTAATAAAAAGATGTCTGTCTGCCTGGATTATCTTACACGGTATCTTTTTGTTGGAGCTGGGAGTGTGCCAAGTGTTAGTTCTGGATTGGCATCTTCAGGGTGTTTGCTCAGAAATGGTCAAGACAGGGGGCATGATTCCAAGATGGTGACAGTAGTATAAGCAGCTAAAAAACAAAGCTGCTGTAAACTGTTAACAGAAATTGGTGTCTGAAGTGTCTAGAAAATCCGTAAGGTCAACTAATTTGAAAAAGTGAAGTGAAAGGGAAAAAAATTTTGAAAACTCAGAAACAAACTGAAATCAGTGAAAGACACACTCACTAGATGTGAGCAGGAGGGTAAGACTTTGTCTGCCGTTGGGGCCCGTTTTTCGCTTCCCTCAAGACCTTATCCCAAGGCTCAGAGGGGAGGAAAGATGTGGTTCAGAAAGTCCCAAAAGTCTTTCCCTGCCCATCAGAGTGACCCCCCCTTCCAGAGGCAGAGGGGGGGATTATTCTGGAAGACGTCGCCCTAGAGGCGGCGGAGGCCCCCGCTACTCAGGAGACCGCAAATCCTTTCGTGGTTCCTCCTTCCAGCGTCCCTGAGGGACTGCCCGACTGTGCATCTCCGGAGCCAGTCGTGGGTCGATTCTCGACGCATCCAAGGGCCCCCAGGCCCATGATGAGTTCCATCACTCAGGATCAGTGGGTGCTTCATATCATCGCCGGAGGTTACATCATCCCTTTTATCCGTCCCCCTCCACCGTCAAGGAAAATCCCGGACGTGCCACCCAGTCAACGGGATCAAGCAGCCATAGAGGTTGCAAAGCTGCTTGGAAAGGGAGTCATCCAGCCAGTCCCCGCAGACCAGACCGAATTAGGAACTTACTCAAGGTTATTTTTGGTGCCAAAAAGAACAGGGGACTTGAGACCCATTCTGGATCTCAGCCACCTAAACCGCTTCGTAAAGAAGTCCAAGTTCCAGATGGTCACGTTGCAATCCATTTTCCCATTGCTGGAAAAAGGAGTATGGATGTGCTCCATTGATCTCAAGGATGCCTATTATCACATCAAGATAAACAGGGCATCCAGGATACATTTACCCTTCCAGCAGCAACAGAAGAAAGTAGATGAACGAAAACCACAAGACCAGTAAAATAAAGTCGATTTATTAGCTCTCTTGATAAAACAGACAAAACAATATGTTCTCTCTAGCCGCCACAGTAAGCCTTCAAGGAGTAAACCTACATAATTTTGAACACTTTATATACTTACATCAATTAAAACAATAAAATTAATTATACAATTAATCAATTACACTTTTCCAACAGCACTCTGTATTCAATCCATTAGGCAACAAAGTGCCATACTTTAAAATGAAAATAGTTTCTTTGCTTAGCAGTAACTTTTCAACCATATGGCCATTTGTTTCAGTATCAGCTACTTGCTGTAAGATAGTAGCCTGCAAGCTATCACTGGAACCATTATGATATTCACCAAAATGTAAAGCTAAAGGGCTTTCTACTTTTTGATTCCTTATGTCCCTTAAATGTTCAAGTAATCTTACTTTGAACATCCTTTTTGTTTGACCAATATAGAACTTATTGCACCCACATTTGATAGCATAAATTACTTTTTGTGTCTTACAGTTATATATGCCATCTGACCTAAACCTAACATTATTAATACTTGTAAAAACTTTTTTTATATATCTACAAATACTGCAATTTCCACATGGAAATGTTCCAAAATCTGACATTTCATGATATATTTTACACTCTGGTTTTGAAAATTTTGTATGGACTACCATGTCTCTTAAACTTCTACCTCTTTTATATGAAAAAATTAATTTTTTCTCCATTAAATTATTAAGTTCCCCAAAATTTTTTAAAATTCCCAAAAGTGCAAAATGCATTTTTTAATATCATTACTAAAAAAATTATAAGTAGACACTAAGAAAATATTTTTATCCAAGTTATTTATATTATTTTTATTTTTGGTATAATATTTGTTAACATAACCAACATGACCAGTATTCTGAGAATTATATCTTGATTCTACTACTTTCTTAATATCTAGTTCAAGCAGTCTAGCATCATATTCTCTTCTCAAAAACATTTCTTTTGTTGTTTGGATTTCTTGTATGAATATTTTATCATCATTACATAAACGCGAAATCCTTAAGAACTCTCCATATGGCAAAGACTGAATAGTTTGATTAGGGTGACAACTAGTAGCCTTCAAAAAGTCATGTGGCATACCAAACTTTCTATGTATACTAGTAATTATTGGGTGACCACTTAGTCCTATTAACTTAATATCTAAAAAATTCACTGTATGTCCATATTGTAATCCTTCAAAAGAAATATTGAACCTATTTTGTTGAATTTCTTTCACAAATTGATTTATATTATTAATTCCATCTTCACATAAAAAAATCAAATCATCTATGTATCTATAATATATTTTAACATATTTCTGTACAAATTCATTTTTATAGATACACTCTTGTTCAACCAGGCCCATGAATATATTAGCATACATTGGTGCGAATGGGGCACCCATGGCTGTACCTTGTATCTGATGAAAAACCATGTCATTGAAGCTGAAATAATTGTTTTCTAAACAAAATTGGACTAAATCAAGAACATAATGTGTGTAGGGATGGTCCCCCATGCTTTTATATATTGCTTCTAAACCAAATCTGTGTTGAATACTAGTATACAAACTCTTCACATCTAATGTGATCCAATACATACTTTCACTCCATACAATAGGTTTTATTTTATTCAGAAAATCAAAGGAATCTCTTATATATGATGGTAGACAAACAACTTCTTTAAGCAATACCTTATGTAATACTACTCCCAAATTATGTAAAAAATATTTTCTTGCTGAAACAATTGGTCTACCTGGAGGTTCACTAAAATTTTTATGAATTTTGGGCAGGCAGTAAAAGTATGCTGGACCTACATCAGATGATATTAGTTTCTTTTTTACATCAGATTCTGTCCAGTAACCCAGTCTCAAGCCCTTAAAAATTAAATCATTATAACATTCCTTAGCACATTCTATAACATCCTTTTGAACTACACAATATACAGATTCATCATTTAGTAGATCTAAACACATCTTTAAATACTGCGTATGGTGCATTATCACAATTTTATTGCCCTTATCAGAGGGCTTAACTATTAAATCACATTGTTTAGAAAATTGTGTTAACTCTCCCCATTCTTGTCTGGTCAAATTATATTCAATATTATTATGCTGTAAATTTCTTAGCAAATACTCTATTTCAAAATCTAACATTGCATGAAATTTTTTTATTCCTTCATGAATAAAAGGAGGCATAAAGTTGCTGGCTATACTTAAAGCAGAAGTATCAATAGGGTAATAAGCATTTAGATTACTAACACAGGAAACAAATGAATCACAAGACTCATTAGAGTCACTTTCCCATTCTACACTATCCATATTAACTTGTTCAACATCTTCAGTAAGTTTGATATTACATATGTTATTAAAATAATACCATAAATGCAGCTTCCTTACAAATCTAAATACTTCTATTTTCCATTCATGTATTTTCGGCAATACTGTTGGCACAAATTTCAAACCACAATTCAATATAGAGACAATATTATCAGACACATAACAGCCAGACAAATTCACCACAATATTAGTACAGCAAATGTTAGTACCATTTTGTTCTTTTAGTGTCTCTCCATTGACGTTGTTGTCCTCCCCTCTGGAATTCCTGTTCTCCATAACCTCTTTTCCGCTGTTGACCATTCTCCCCAGCTGAACGAAACCGTTCTGGGAAGCGTTCATGAAAAAAGTCCCGGTTAGCAGGTGAGGGTAAATCAGGAAAGTCTCTTAATTCAGAAACATAAACTTGTCTATCTGGCGTCTGATTAACTGCATCAGCACTGGTAGTGCTCGCCCGTCTGTTGCAGTCTCTATTAGAACCATTAGGTAGACGCACAGAAGAGCGTGATCGTTGATTGGCTCTAAACAAGTAAACGTTGCCTCTATCAAAGTCACGGAGGTCTCTTTGAATTTTATACATTTTCTGGTCTATAATTCTTTTTTCTAACACGCTAATCTTGTCTTGTATGTCTCTAAGACAAGAATCCATTCGGGTTCTATCTAACAGAGTGGCAAGATTATTACAAACCATATTAATGTCTTTTTTTAAATTCAATAATTTAATATTGTCTCTCTCCACTAGAATTTTGATCCATTCCTTTGAGCATTGGTGCGCTGCAGATTCCCACTTATGCTGGAAAGTTTTATCAGTAGGGCAAGACACAATAAAAGGTTCAGATGGAAATTTGATAGCCCTTAAGCCCCTAGGAATGATATCTAAATCTAGATATCTTTGTAAACTATTACAGTTATAAAATGTAGCTGTTTCTTTGTTCATCAAATTAGTCAATTTAGAAACCATAGTCTTTACCTCAGAAGGAAATCCATGGAGCGTTTTCCTATATTAGCAAATGGGTTGTTAACACGTTTGCTGCGTGTTTCAGCTAGAAACCGCTCCCATGCTGGAATATCCCCATTACCATCTGTATTAGCAGTCCTTTCGGATCGATCGATATTACGGTCAGAATTAGTATTAAAGAAACCATCCAGTGTTCGCTGAGAGGTACCACCATTATCCTCTCTAAACATACGTGGAACATTTAAAGCAGGATCACTGGCCATAGATGAAACAAATCCAGCAGCAACAGAAGAAAGTAGATGAACGAAAACCACAAGACCAGTAAAATAAAGTCGATTTATTAGCTCTCTTGATAAAACAGACAAAACAATATGTTCTCTCTCTAGCGCCTCGGCCACAGTAAGCCTTCAAGGAGTAAACCTACATAATTTTGAACACTTTATATACTTACATCAATTAAAACAATAAAATTAATTATACAATTAATCAATTACACTTTTCCAACAGCACTCTGTATTCAATCCATTAGGCAACAAAGTGCCATACTTTAAAATGAAAATAGTTTCTTTGCTTAGCAGTAACTTTTCAACCATATGGCCATTTGTTTCAGTATCAGCTACTTGCTGTAAGATAGTAGCCTGCAAGCTATCACTGGAACCATTATGATATTCACCAAAATGTAAAGCTAATGGGCTTTCTACTTTTTGATTCCTTATGTCCCTTAAATGTTCAAGTAATCTTACTTTGAACATCCTTTTTGTTTGACCAATATAGAACTTATTGCACCCACATTTGATAGCATAAATTACTTTTTGTGTCTTACAGTTATATATGCCATCTGACGTAAACCTAACATTATTAATACTTGTAAAAACTTTTTTTATATATCTACAAATACTGCAATTTCCACATGGAAATGTTCCAAAATCTGACATTTCATGATATATTTTACACTCTGGTTTTGAAAATTTTGTATGGACTACCATGTCTCTTAAACTTCTACCTCTTTTATATGAAAAAATTAGTTTTTTCTCCATTAAATTATTAAGTTCCCCAAAATTTTTTAAAATTCCCAAAAGTGCAAAATGCATTTTTTAATATCATTACTAAAAAAATTATAAGTAGACACTAAGAAAATATTTTTATCCAAGTTATTTATATTATTTTTATTTTTGGTATAATATTTGTTAACATAACCAACATGACCAGTATTCTGAGAATTATATCTTGATTCTACTACTTTTTTAATATCTAGTTCAAGCAGTCTAGCATCATATTCTCTTCTCAAAAACATTTCTTTTGTTGTTTGGATTTCTTGTATGAATATTTTATCATCATTACATAAACGAAATCCTTAAGAACTCTCCATATGGCAAAGACTGAATAGTTTGATTAGGGTGACAACTAGTAGCCTTCAAAAAGTCATGTGGCATACCAAACTTTCTATGTATACTAGTAATTATTGGGTGACCACTTAGTCCTATTAACTTAATATCTAAAAAATTCACTGTATGTCCATATTGTAATCCTTCAAAAGAAATATTGAACCTATTTTGTTGAATTTCTTTCACAAATTGATTTATATTATTAATTCCATCTTCACATAAAAAAATCAAATCATCTATGTATCTATAATATATTTTAACATATTTCTGTACAAATTCATTTTTATAGATACACTCTTGTTCAACCAGGCCCATGAATATATTAGCATACATTGGTGCGAATGGGGCACCCATGGCTGTACCTTGTATCTGATGAAAAACCATGTCATTGAAGCTGAAATAATTGTTTTCTAAACAAAATTGGACTAAATCAAGAACATAATGTGTGTAGGGATGGTCCCCCATGCTTTTATATATTGCTTCTAAACCAAATCTGTGTTGAATACTAGTATACAAACTCTTCACATCTAATTCTCGACGCATCCAAGGGCCCCCAGACCCATGATGAGTTCCATCACTCAGGATCAGTGGGTGCTTCATATCATTGCCGGAGGTTACATCATCCCTTTTATCCGTCCCCCTCCACCGTCAAGGAAAATCCCGGACGTGCCACCCAGTCAACGGGATCAAGCAGCCATAGAGGTTGCAAAGCTGCTCGGAAAGGGAGTCATCCAGCCAGTCCCCGCAGACCAGACCGAATTAGGAACTTACTCAAGGTTATTTTTGGTGCCAAAAAGAACAGGGGACTTGAGACCCATTCTGGATCTCAGCCACCTAAACCGCTTCGTAAAGAAGTCCAAGTTCCAGATGGTCACGTTGCAATCCATTTTCCCATTGCTGGAAAAAGGAGTATGGATGTGCTCCATTGATCTCAAGGATGCCTATTATCACATCAAGATAAACAGGGCATCCAGGATACATTTACCCTTCCGCCTAGGAGCCAGTCACTTCCAGTTCTGGGCCCTGCCCTTTGGTCTCACCACAGCCTCCAGGGTGTTTACCAAATGTCTGGCAGTGGTGACGGCTTACCTGAGACATGTGGGATTCCAGGTGTTTCCGTATCTAGATGACTGGCTCCTCACCGCCCCCACCAGGCATCTTTTTATTCAAGCTGTGAGTGCTACCATCGAGTTGGGACATCTATTAGGAATTACATTCAACTGGGAAAAGTGTGTATTGCTGCCATCACAGCGTGTTGCCTTTATAGGCACAGAGCTAGACTCTGTAGAGATGCGAGCATTCCTTCCAACAGAGAGGATAAAGATACTACAGGACCAAGTCCTAGCCTTACTAACCCGAAGGAAAGCCCCAGCCAGGATGGTCCTTCAGCTTTTGGGGTCGATGGCAGCCGCCATTCTTCTGGTCTCTCTGGCAAGATTGCACATGCAAATTCTCCAATGGCTCCTGTCGACCCAGTGGTCATACCAAGATCTGCCATTGTCCTACCCGATTCTCATCACGGAAACATGCCGGTGAGATCTTCGTTGGTGGCTCCTCTCCTTCAACCTGAACCAGGGGACACTCTTCTGCCCCCCTCCCCCCATTGCCACAGTGACCACAGACGCCTCCCAGATAGGGTGGGGGGGGGCATTATTTGGGCAGGGCGGTTCAAGGCACGTGGTAGAATCACGAAACCCACTTACATATCAATGTTCTGGAAATGAGGGCAGTGCTTCTAGTGTTGCAGGCACTTCACAGCTCTCTTCCCAAGGGTACCATCGCAATCTTCTCAGACAATATGGCAGTAGTATGGTACCTGAACAATCAGGGAGGAACCAGGTCTTATCCTCTTTGCAGAGAAGCCATGAGAGTGTGGAACTGGGCAATCGCTTCCCAGAGATTTCTAGTGGCAATGCACATTCCGGGGAAGTCCAATGTGATAGCAGACAGGCTGAGCAGAGTTATTCTGATGCCTCACGAGTGGTCCCTGAACGACCAAGTAGCGGCTCGGATCTTCTCCAAGTGGGGGTTTCCCTGTTGTGACCTTTTCACCAGCCCCTGGAATGCGAAGTGCAGCATTTCTTCTCCCTGATCCCCCCCCCCCAGGGGGAGTCACCCAGAGACGCTCTAGTCCACAATTGGCCCTCCAGTCTGCTCTACGCCTTCCCTCCAGTCCCACTACTGCCAAAGGTGATTCAGAAGGTGATCTGCTTGGGAAGCAGCATGATTTTGATCGCACCACACTGGCCCCGCCAAGTTTGGTTTCCCTTCCTTCGGAAGTATGCAGTGAAGGATCCTTGGATTCTGGACCCAGTTCCAGACCTCCTGACTCTTCAGTCGGGTCAGGCCCATCCATCACTGTGAACTCTCAAGCTAACGGCTTGGCTGCTCCACTTCTGACCTTAATCAGACAGCATATCCTTTCGCCTGAGGTGGACCGGATTCTGTCTTCTTCTCACAGAGCTTCCACTAAGGAGATATATTCTAATAAATGGAAAAGGTTTGCCATTTGGGCCCAGCGGCACAACCTTGACCCCCTGACAGCCCCGGTGTCGGCAGTATTAGATTTTTTGGCAACTCTTTTTAGACAGGGTTCCGCTGTCTCCACGCTTAAAGTCCAGTTGGCAGCGATTTCTAATTATTATGTTGCCTTTGAGCCTTCACTCATGAGTCATAAGTTGTGTAAGGCCTTTCTCAAGGGAGCTTGGTTGCTTCGCCCCCCCGGTGTCGCAACCTGTTTTGCCATGGGATTTGAATGTAGTTTTAGGAGCCTTGACGTCTCATCCCTTCTAGCCGGCGGCCACTTGTGAGCAAAAGTTCTTATCTTGGAAGACTGCCTTCTTGGTAGCTATTACTTCAGCCAGAAGGGTTTCGGAGCTTCAAGCCCTTTCTGTTAAACCTCCTTATCTGATCTTTCACAAGGATAGAGTATCTCTAAGACTAAACCCGTCATTTCTTCCAAAGGTTTCTTCTGCTCTTTGTCTGCAGCAATCTATAGAGCTATCAGTTTTCTTTCCAAAATTTTCCAACAAGGCAAAATACAGACTTCATCAGTTGGATGTGCATAGACAACTGAGGTTTCACTTGGATAGGACACAGCAGCAGAGGAAATCAGACCAGTTGTTTGTGGCCTTTGCGGATATCAGGATTGGCAAAGCAGTAACCAAGACCACTATCGCTAGGTGGATTAGGGATTGTGTTTCATTTGTTTATGCATCAACAGGAAGGGACCTTCCATTTCCAGTTACAGCGCATTCTACTAGGGCTATGGCAACTTCAGTGGCCTTCCACGCCAGACTGTCGGTGGATGAGATATGTGCAGCGGCCACTTGGGCTTCTCCACATACATTTATTTCTCATTACAAACTGGACGTGGCCTCTAGAGGTCAGGCGTCCCTTGGTTCCACAGTGCTCAGGAGTGTTTTCCAGTGAGCCTCCCAGGATCTAGGTGCTAGGGACGCTGTCCCATCAGTTATGAATGTAGGCGAGATAGGATCGCATTACATCTTTTAGTTATGTACTTACCATAACGATAGATGTATGTGATCCATCTCGCCTAGATTCTTACTTACCCGCCCTCCTTCCCCCTACCTGTTTGAGCTGGAGGAAACACTGTTGTGCAGTCGGAGTGGCACATGTGGGTGAGTTGTTGTGGGGCAAACAAGATCTGGGGGCTTGGGTGTGGTGCATCCTGGGATAAGGGCATTGGCCCAGCCAATGAGAGACTTCGTGCTAGTGTATCGGCTGAGTCGGAGCCGATTCTCAGCTCCGAGCCCATCAGTTATGAATGTAGGTGAGATGGATCACATACATCTATCGTTATGGTAAGTACATAACTAAAAGTTTTGGGTTATTGTATCCTGCATTAATTTGAATCTTCTACCTATTTGGATTCAAAACTTACATAGCATGCACAAGAAGAATTGACAAAAAGAAAAGAAAAACTGGAGGCAGTGGATGGTGACAAAGGAACAAGCAACCAGTCAACAAATGCAGAAAAACAAACTATGGACATTTCAGTTGAGAGATTTCCTGCAAAGTCCATTCCTGTTTTCCAAGCAGAATTCAAGTATTATGAATCAAGTTCTTGAGCTTAGTTCATTTGATTTTGCTGCTCTTTCTATATTTTAGTCATGTCATTGTCAAAGGGGAAATTATAAGGTGTTTGAGTATTCTTACATCAGGAGACTAAAATAGCTTCAGTAGGATGGAGTGAGAAGCAATATGTGTTTGGATGTCTATTATGTGGTCCCAAAAACTACAAATTATTCTAGTGCAGAAATGCGTATCTAATTTACCCTTTCTTAGAGTTGTACTGACTGAACCTTAGATGTATTGGAAGTAGGGGTGTGGTAGTGAATTCTCCACATGGATGGTACAGATGGGAGAGGGATATAGTTCCTATCCAAAAAATAAGTAAATAAATATATAAATGCATACATACATACATACATACATAAATAGATTAAATATCCCCATTTTCATACATAAAGAGATTCACAGTTTTGGAAATTACACTTCTGATATTGATCTCATAGGTTTCAGTTGTAAGCAGAAAAACATTTGCTAGATAATTGTTCCAAACCTGAAGAGGCACGAGATCAGGAAGAAGACGAAGTGGAATGAAAGCTTACAGAGTGGGCTTTGAATATAGCTTGTCTAATGATTTTCGATAAGTAATTGTGCAATGTAATGTAGCTGAAATGTTTGATGACCAAGGAAACAGATGCATCGTTAGGACAGAGGCCTTGCTTCTCAGTGTTATGGTCTGAGGTATTGTAGAGGATAGTGCAGTATAAAGTTAGTTCAGTGAGGACATTGAAAAGAATTAGGAGGATATTATATACCCTTGGGAGTAAAATGACATCACTGAAAAGTAGGCAGACAGTTGGACACCCCTATAAGTATAGCAGGGATGAAATTAATTCATCAGAGACAACATGGGAGAATTTGGCAAGGACTTGAAAGTAAGGCTGGCAAGAGACTTTTTGGAGATGTGATTGCCAGAAGGAAGATAGATTCTGTCTCTTCATTAGCAGAAGCCAGGGTTACTTAGTAATGGAAGAGGGACATTACTGCAAGGCACATGTGACATCTTAGCTTGTCTTTCCCTAAAGTTGGTTACTGTAGTGGAGGATATAAGACTTTTGGGTACTTGCGTATTATCGCAACCAGATCTTTCATGGCAGCAACGGTTGCTTCCCGATCCTGAAATTTGTTTGTTAATGTTGCTGAAATGTGAAATACTGTGTTTCTTCAGTAATACAGTTTGTTTTCTGGAGTCTTATCAATAAAATATTAATAACATAGTGTTGTTGTTTCTTTATGGACTTAAATGACAGAATGTCACTTTTTTTCATCACATACACTTTGTAAAGGTGAGCAGTGCAGTGAAGAAGTTGGAGCAAGAGCTAAAGGAAAGTAAATCTGTTTGGTTTTACATAGGATATAAAGTCCGACAGCACTAGTGTACTGTTTAAGTTTTACATAGGAAATACAGTCCGACAGTGCTAGTGTACTGTTTTAAGTTTTCATGTAATAAAGCATTACATTGCATACTAGGTTGCATACATGTCCTTATTACCAAAATAAGTGTAGAATCACACATGTAATTAGCTTTGCTTGTAATACTGCATGACAGGCTTTCCGTTCGTCAGAAAGAGTGCCTCCATGACAATTCAAGTGTGCATGTGTAACAGGAAGACGGTTTCTTGAAATGTATGTCAGCCTGAAGGTACTCCAAACTTATTTTTCTGCAATAACAACTTCATATAACACCGAACAGCGTTTCCTGAAGTCGTTTCTGTTCCTGGAAGCGAATTTCACAACCCCGAAAATCTGGTTGTGATAATACGTAAGTACTGACTTTTATTAGCCAGTCTTCCCTTTGCAGATTGTAAGGCAGCCCAATAAACAGAACTTGGTAGAAGTGAAGAGAAAAGGAGTGTTAATATGGGAATGTTGAAAATGGTGGAAAGAGCTGCAAATACTCTCCCCCTCCCCAAAATATTAGAAAAATGTATCTGTATGCAGCTGATGCAATACCTAACCTCAAATCTCTCAGAAACACAACATGGCTTTAGGCCCCAGCACAGCGCCACTACTGCTCTACTACATTTTACCAACATAATAAACCAACATAGAAACGATGGTCTGCTTGTGTCCACCATGTTCTTAGACTTGTCAAAGGCATTTGATACTGTCTTGCACCAGCAACTGCTTGTTCGACTCTCCTCAATAGGACTTAAACAAAATACTCCTTGTTGTGGTTCCTTAGTTACCTGTCTGGAACTAACAAGTCATTAAATGGCAACACACCTACTCATCCTTTCAAAAAGTTACTACAGGTGTCCCTCATGTCTCTATCCTGGGTCCTCTACTATTTAATATATTTATTAATGACCTCCACATCTCCACTAACCTTGCTAGTTTAGTTCAGTATGTGGATGACTCAGCATTAATATGTGCATCCTCAACAATAAATAAGCTCCAAGACATTACCCAAAAATCTTTCTCCACTGTAGAAACCTGGCTCAAAGAGTCAGACCTCTTACTTAACCCCAAGAGAACTAAGTTAATGCTTTTCACCTCAAAGTTGTCAAATCAAAAGCAACTATTTACCATAAAGTCAGCAAATAATACTGTCATTGAAACTGTAACTCAATAGATGACAGTCTCAAATGTGACTACCATATACTGCACACCATTAAACCTATACACCATAATCTAGGTTCCCTTTATAGGATCAATGGATTCCTTACAGATACTGCAAGAAAAACTCTAGTCACCACCTTCTTACTGCCAACTCTCTTATACGCTGCTCCTATCCTAACAAACATAAACAATACCCAAAGAAAAAACTTGCCTCCTGCTACAATGAAATAGCTAAATTTGCCACCAGTATCCCTCATAGGACCCACCATTGTCTTAGGACCCACCATTGTCTTAGCTTAAAGCAATTAAACTGGCTTGAACTGCACAACCGTCTAACATATTCACAACTAACTACAGCACACAAACTCATTCATCATCCAGAAAAATGCCCTGCACTACAAAACTTATTATGCCCCTCTGTACAGCAAGGGACCTCTGTTCTAGTAGCAAATTCCTATTAGTTACAAATAAGTCAAATAATGTTGCAGGAGACTCCCTGTACTCCCAGTGCATTGCTAAACTTTGGAATAGTATCCCCATGCAAATAAAACTCTGACAAACTCAGCAGTTTTAACCCACTGCTTAAACAACATCTTAACCAATCCTGGTCCTGTACATGCTCATCACAGGGTTAAAACTTTTCACCGTACAATACTATCCAAACACTCTCTTTAAACATATTCTCAACCTCTTACTGAAATGACAAAATAATTTTTATACATAACTGCTGCCTGTACAGTCCACTAAGTTGCAGTTGTGCCTTCTCTTTAATAACTTGCACCTCTGTGAAATCTTAGACTGTATATATATAAAATGTAAGTACAGTTTGTGTATAAATGTAAATAGAAATGTAACTACTCTGTTTGACTGGAAGTTAGTATAATGCAATGTAAGCAAATGGAGCTTTCCTCCTTAGGCTTCCACTGAAGATGGGTATTACCCAGTCAGACTTTCCCAGTAAACAAAGACAAATAAAATAAAATAAAATGAAATTGTAAGGTTACTCAGGGAGAGGTGAAGGGCTATTCTCCTTTCAGTGTTCACTCTGACTGGTTTGCCTTGTTACATAATTTTATCTTGAATATAATACATCTGAGTGTAGTACACACTCAGTTTGTTTCCTGCTGAGCAAATGAACAAATAACTGATGTTCGAAAGAATGGACAGATCCTGAAGGGCAGACAGTCATTGACTGCTTGTGCATGCCTGTCCTTTGCATTCTCCTGTGATTTAACAGTGATATGACAAACTGTGCCTCTGTTGTGTTTACATCACTCCTGCAATATCAGTCTGTTCACCTGTAATAGACAGAAGTCAAAGACCTACTATCTACAATTCACTTAATTGCAGGTCACAGTTTATCAGACTGTGATAATTCATTCCTTAAACAGCAGTCTGGATCACACCACAGGAGCAGTCCTCTGCTGCGTGCTTTGCTTAAATATTAATCAAGCTGCAACAAGTTCACTTGTCTTATGTAATTACCATATCTCACTTCAATATACCCAGCACCTTTTCTTCCTCTCTTCAGACTGATGTGATGGGCCAAAATGTTGCCATTCCATGAGGTGTTATTACCCTCATCAACAAGATAGACTGCAGGAGTACAATATAGTGCATAAAATGATACTCCATGGCCTGATATTAGTTAACTTTCTTCCCATGTCACTGTACAGTGCAGCTTTTTGTGTGGTGGCTTTGGCCAGCGTTATAACATTTGTTTCCTCATATATGACTGAAAAAGTATCTGCAGACCAGTGTACTAACCTTAATAAAGGAAAAGGTAAAGTAAAATTGGTATTAGATGAATGTTGTAGTTATGGAGATGGGTAAAGCTTCAGAGAAACTGCAGAGTAAGTACAGGTATGAAAACGTCAGTAGCCACAGAGGTACTTGCAGTGCTGAATAGGTTTTACATGAGTAGCTTGTCATGGCCCCAGCTTTGCAAATATAGTCAGTGCTTATTGGAAGGCTAGTTGTGTTCACACAGGCAATGCATTTTGGAAATGTATATTTTTTAGATCTATTAATAATAATTTTATTTTGTGGAATGCTAAAGAATTATTGGATGAATTTATGAACAATATTAGTGGAGACAGACATTTTTTATAGTTTATAACAAATTTGAATAAATAGTATTAAATTCCTGAACTTTCAGGTGTTCAAGGACTCAGAAGGGACATGGTTTTAATTACCAAACTGTTTAGACTGACAGAGAGTAATAGTTCCCACCTGCACATCCAAAGCATCCATCCAAAGCATTGAAAGAAAAGTTATTATTAATGGCATTTACTCAGAACTTCCAGGTTAACAGCAGGGAGTGAAGATTTTAGAAAAGCAACTCCTTTCTTGCAGGCAATATCCTAGAAAGGAACTATGCAAAAAAAAAATCCTCTCTAGGTTGGGACCCCACACCAAATTTGAGCATGAATTTGCTGATTACAGTTTGGATTCACATAATGTTTGTGAGGATAATATTTAATAATTGGCAAAATACTATCAAGACAATAAGAAGTGAAGCAGTTAGTGGCTTGTTTAGTAGTAGAGACTTCAATGTCAAAGATACTGTGGAAGTTAGTAGTAAAGATACAGTACATATAGTTAAAACATAAAAAATGGAAATCCCTGTGGATTTTGTAGATTTTTCTTGTTATGTTAGTAATAGCCCATATTATTTGATGAATTTTGTGATACTGCCTCTGGTCTAAAAATGCATTCTAAGTGTAGACCAAGAAATATAGTATGTTTGGATGAATTCCATTCTTGCTTGCATATTCTACATACAGAAGCTAAATAAAGTGCTTTGCAGCAGGACATATGAGTGTGACTATGCTATTAAGAAAAACAGCAATACCTAATGCCCTATGTAGACATGCTTTTTAAAAATAAAATCATATTTTATGTTCTGGAAGGTGTATACACTCACAGAAGACGTAGCGACACAGAATCAATCACTAAAGAGTATTTTTGGCTGGTCATGTTGAGTTAAGTTTAAAAGTAAGGCTTTGTTTTCAAAATGAAATACAGCTTTGAATTTTAAAATTATTTTAAAAGCAAAACCACTAGATCATGTTTAACATGACTGAGTTCTTCTATTTTTTCTTACTGCTCTCAGTTTTAACGTGCATGGTTATTGTTGATATTTTCCTTTACATTAATTTTAAAGTAGTCACTCATGTTCTTTCCTCTTTATCGTTGAACTATGTAACTGATTCTAACTCTTTCATAGCATTTTGTTAAACTGTTTACTCGTTTATTTAATTTGATCATGTATTTTATTGATAAAGAAGTCTGTACTATATATGGTTTGTTAATCAGTGCATTTATGGTCTAAAGATTTGTTTTATTAATAAAATTCACAGCTCTGTTTTGGAATACAACATAGTGTGTGTGTGTGTGTGTGTGTTTTTTTTTTCCTTATCATTTTTTGAATTTTTACTTTCTGAAGTTGAAGAATTCAATTTCTTGGGTTTAACAAAGAATAATAGTAATGATTTTCAAATCACCTCACATTCTGGACATTGTGCTGATATTAATGAGCAGGCATTGAGTGATGCCCTTGAGGTGAAAGTTAGTTGGCAGCTGTAGGAGTTAGTGGCAGGCAGATAACGTTTGTGGGCTGAATTTCTTATCTTCAGACCTGAACAGGGGTGTTAGTTGCACACTGTTGAAAGTTATCAGTGGATGTGAGATCTTTAGATGGTGTTATTTAAGACCAAGATGTAATTTTTTCCATGCTCTGAATTACCACTTAATATCACTGAAGTAAGCGACATATGTCTTAGGATGTTATAATAAAAGGTAATGTGTTACAATAGAGGAGCTACAATATGCATTCCACAAATTTTAAATGATTGCCCCAAGAAAAGGCAGTATTGCACTGTTATAAGTAGAAGGAGTGAAAGTATTATTGCTTGTGCTGCAAAGGATACTGCATTGTTACAGTAAGTTTATTGTACTGTATTGAGCTGTCACCTGCTGTTGTTATAGGACCTATTGTAATGGTAGTTGTGGGAAGGAGACATTATGACAATATCCCCTTCAGAAGCTCTGACCTTTGCTGGGATTTACCCATACATGCAGAGTTAAGAGTGCAAAGGTAAGTTACTTAACTCCCAGCATAATCTGCAGCCATTTGAGGACCATTCCTTCTTTACAAAAAGAGCTACAGTGCATTGAAATCAGGCTTTTGTTTTAAGGTTGTTAATCAGACACACATAATATAGGCAACTTTTCAACATTCACTATTTCAGTTTTTTTACATATCTGTGGGGCCTAACCCCAATCTGTGCACTAAAGCTGTGAACATTCTCAGTGGTATAATTCAAGCACAAGTCTTATGCAACGGGTATGAAATATTGATGATTGCCGCACCATTGATTGTATGTTCATTGTAAAGCAATGTTTCCCAAATGAGAAAGCTCATACACATTTCAGGGCAGAACCAAGCAGGACTAAAATGCTGTGTGCTAAAATGGTTAAGTATTTGATACTTAAATGCAAAATAACAGTCAGTGAATATGTGCATTTGACTGAAAACCAGTAGTAAAAAATAATGTTCCATGGCAAATCTTGATTATTTTTGCCATTTCAATAACATATGCATAAGGTAACATATATACAAACATACATATATTTATGTTTGTGTGTGTGTGCGTGTGTGTATTCATAGATGATTGCCATTCAGAGTTTAGACACTCAGAATGCTACTTTGGGAAGGTAAACAGAGGTAAGTGGATTGGTGTTAGGGTCAGCACACATTAGTACGGTGGTGCAGGGAGGGACGAGTACCCCTTAATCACCTTACTTGTGTTTGCTAACCCTAACCCTAAACCTGCACCTTACCTTATGAACCTGTTCCATAACACTGTCAATAGTCAGACAGACCATGTTCTATGGTATTGAAATGGTTTAGGGTTTTTTTTGTTTGTTTCATTTTAGTATATTTTTAGTGTAAACTGATCACCGAAGTAGAGTGTTTGCTGTTGCCTGGTTTTTTTTTTTGGTAATTAATTTAATATGAGTTTAGGTGTTTTTTTTTCCAGTATTTTGATATGTCTTCGTCATGAACTGTCTGTATTCTGAGTGTCTACATCATTAAATATACTTGTTTGTGTGTATGTATGTGTGTGTGTGTGTGTGTGTGTGTGTGTGTGTGTGTGTGTGTGTGTGTATATATATATATATATATATATATATATATATATATATATACAGAGAGAGAGAGAGAGAGAGGAGATATAAAAAAGATATATGTACATACAGAAGCTCCCTGCATGCCCTCTGTACCACAATGTCATAGTTCAGTTGTTGTTGAACAGAGTCGTCAACAAGAGGTTCTTCTCCTGTATATACATATAGAAAGATAAATATGTATAACGTATTGGAAACTTGTGCCTTAGAGAATAAATGCTCATACATTCTGCAGTTTCCTTCTTTTTGTGTGAAACTATCAAAGCAACAATTCCACTGGATAATACAATGAGTTAAAGACAGTCCACATTACAATCAAAAGAGAAATGTTTCCATCAAAATGTTAAAAGCTAACATGTTTCTACCACTTACAAGTGCCCATTTTCTAAATACGGTAAGGGTTGGAAAGATAAAGGGCACAGATGCTAAACTGTTTTTAGTAAAGTGTTTTTTTCTAGCCTTGGATGTGATGTTCTTCTTGTTTCACTGTTGCAGTCATTACGTTTGGGTAATCTGCTGGCAGGTTGCCCTCAGTCGGCCTGAATAACAATGTCTTGGGTCCTGCGTCGGTTGCTGTCTCCTCTTCCATGACGTCAGGTTGTCAGGGGTATAAAACATGCAGCCGACTCCATGTTATTCAGTCTTTCTTGCCGCGCGGTGCCCGAAGCAGAAGCAGTTCGCAAGTGCTGGCCGGCCAACTCCAGAAATTTTCGCATTCGAGTTTCAGAACCGAAGTTTTCAACTAAAGCTAAGTACCCCGTTGGGGAAACTTTTTCTTGCTCCTTACCGATGTCAGTATAAAAGTTAATAATTGCATTACTTGTGGGAAGCAAATACCTCATAAGGATTTTCGTTTGTACTGTATTCCTTGCCTAGGCCCAGATCATAACATGCCTTGCTGTTGGTTTTGTGCTAGATTTAACCAACGAAGTATTAAGCGTCGGTATATTTTTGCTTCAAAATATTTTGGATCCAGATTTAATTACCCTGAAATGTCATCGGTTAGACAGAGACAGACCGTCGAGGTCAAAAAACGATGACGGAACTTCTCCTAAGCCAGTCGCCGGTTCGCCGGTACTCAGTGAGGTGCTTTCGCAGCCCCTGATACCCACTGCTTTTAAGTTGCAGGCCTCTACCGAAACCCATGCGGAGTCCTGTATGCTGCGAGATTCTCAGAGTATTGAACCCGCGGATGTCTCTCCCTTGGATGGGTCCGGAGCTGCTGAGCAGGCACCGGCTTCTGAGGGTGTTTTCAGGCCTCAACATTTTTATATAAAACCAACGCCAGCTTCAAAAACAAGATCAAAAACATCTTCTATGTCTAAAAAACTGACACATGAGCCACATGCTCAGGCCCCTATGCCTAAAAAAATCAGATGATCAAAATGGCTGAGGACTTAATTACCTTGATCAAGGGTTCCCAACCCCCCCCCTGCTAAGAGGCCTAGGCAAGACACTGATTATGAATCTTCAGATCAGGTTTCCATTTCTTCTGATTCCTCTTCTGATCAGGAATTTTCTATTCCACCCTATGAGGATTCAGATACAGAAGAATCCATCCCATCTGCATCTCCTACTGAGGATTACTCTTTTGGAGAAACCTTGCATACTTTAAGGGAACATTTTCATTGGGAGAGTCAGGATTTCTCTGAATCAAAAAAGAGGCTTAGGGATTTCCTTCTTCTTCCTCAGCATAGGCCTTTAGCAATACCTCCTGTATTAGACATTGTTGATGATGTGGTTTCGGAATCAAGCATGGCTCCTGATTCCCTACCTCCGGCTCCTAGTAAGCCAGACAGATATTACAGGGTTCCTGACTCCCACAAATTTCTATTCAAAAATCCTGCTGCTGATCCTGAGACTATCTCACAGGGTCCTAAAGGTGTAAAGGCCTGTACAGCCAAAAATCCTACCCCCTCTGATAGAGATTCTGGGGCACTGGATAGATGGGGAAAGAAGGTTTATATGTCGGCAACCTTTGTAATTAGGGCCTTAAACTGCCAGTTTCATATGCTTAAATATCAACAGCATGTTATGGGCTTATTGAAACAGAAAATTATGTTGATTTCTGATTGTGTGGAAAATAAAGAATTACAGGAATTATTGCATGCAGCAGAACAGGTTGGAAAGCATACTTTGCAATGTGGTTTTGATTCCTTGGCGGCCTCTTGCAGGGCCGCAGATACTGGATCTGTGATTAGAAGGCATGCCTGGCTTAAGGAGCAAAATCTGCCTGATCATGTTAAAGCTAAATTGTTGGATGCCCCTTTACAGCATGATACTCTGTTTGGTAATAAGGCAGAAGAGGTTTTAAAGAAAATGGAAGACAAAGCTAAATCTATGCAAACTGTAAAAGATTTCTTACAAGTGCAGCCACCCAGGTTCAGTAGGCACTGGCCTACGAAAATCAAGGTAAATCCAGGTGCTCAAAAGGCTCTAGATACCAATTACAGGGTTCTTACAGGTCAAAGCAATGGGGTGCCCCACCTCCAAATCTGGAGGAAACAAAGCACAACCCTACAGTAAGCAGTCTCAATGACTTCTATCTACCTTCACCAAGCACTTATCTTTTGGCAGCCCCCTTGCGGGGAAAATTAGCACTTCATGCTCAAAATTGGCAGTTAATTACCCAGGACAAGTGGGTATTAAACATAGTATCCCAGGGGTACAGATTTCATTTCCATACTTTGCCAATTCCAAATGGTTGGCCAGATCTGCCACAAAATCAGTGGGCAGAGGCTCAGAAACAAGTTATGTCCCTCATGGATATGGGGGCTATTCAACCAGTACCAGAACAGGAAAAAGGACAAGGTTTTTATTCAAGACTTTTCCTGGTACCCAGAAAAGACAATGCCTGGCATCCAATACTGGACTTATCGATTTTGAACAAGTTCCTGGACATTCCAAAATTCAAAATGCTGACTTTACAACAGTTACTGTCTATGGTGGGCAGGAACGCTTGGTTAGTGACTCTAGACTTAAAAGAGGCATACCTGCATATCCCAGTAAGGGAATCGTGCAGAATATACCTCCGCTTCAAGGCAGGTTTTTTGCATTACCAATTCTCTGCACTGCCATTTGGCTTATCTACTGCGCCCAGGGTCTTTACAAAGTGCCTGGCATACAAATTTATCCTTACCTGGACAACTGTCTCATTCAAGCAGAGCACAAGGACATAATTCTTCAACATCTGGTGTTTGTAAAAAGGCTTCTAACATGCCTTGGGTACACAATAAATGAAAAGAAATCCCAACTGGTACCCTCTCAAATAATTACATTCCTTGGTGCAAGCTTGAATACAACTGCCCAGATGGCTTACCTTACGCCAGACAAACAAAGGCAACTGACAGCATACTTCAAACAGAAACAAAAACCCAGTTATCTGCAAGACAAATTCTGCAGGCTTTGGGGTTCATGGCATCCTGCATTCTACTAATTCCATATGCAAGACTGCATATGAGGAAACTTCAATGGTACCTAAAAAGTTTATGGAGTCAACATTGTCACAGTCTGGAAACAATGATTCCTCTCATTCCTTGCTTACAACAGGAGTTTCTTTGGTGGGCAGAGACATGTCACCAAAACAAGGGATTGTCATTCACTCTACCCCCTGCCACCCAAACCCTAACTACAGACGCATCAGACTATGCTTGGGGGGCCCACCTTGTGGGGAGATGCATTCAGGGCATATGGAGCCCAAAACAAATGCATCTGCATATCAACCAGAAAGAGATGCTGGCTGTTCAGAATGCTCTGACAGCTTTCAAGGACTTACTTCATCCAGGACAACTACTGATAAAGACGGACAGCACCACGGTTATGTGGTACATAAACAAGCAGGTGGGTACACATTCCTACCCCCTTTGCAGACTAGCCATGGCATTGTGGAACACAGCTTTGACTTACCAAGTGCATCTTCAAGCTCAATTCCTGCCAGGAAAACAAAATACTCTGGCAGACGACCTAAGCAGAAATCGTATGACCCGCACGAGTGGAAACTGGATCCACAAATCTTCAGCATGGTAACACAGAAATGAGGGAGCCCAGACATAGATCTATTTGCCTCTCTCCAAAATTATCAACTGGACAAATTGTGCACAAGGACTTATCACAGACAAGCATGAAAATTGGATGCCGTATCCTTCATTTGGAAAAACCTATCAGTCTATGCCTTTCCTGCTCTGCCTCTTCTCTCCAAGGTTTTACTAATGGTCAGACAGGAAAAACCAAAAATGATCCTGATTGCTCCAGTCTGGCCTTGTCAGCACTGGTACCCAATTCTAAGGAATATGTCTCAACTCCCTCCTTGGTACTTGCCTCAAATACCTCATCTACTGTATCAGCAGAACAATCAAATTCTGCACACTCAGCTCCAAACTATGAACCTTGCAGCATGGCTGATCATTTAATTATTCAAACAACACCTCTCAGTAAATCTGTGATGGATGTCATTTTGGAAGCCAGAAGGCCTAGTACTAGAAAATCTTATGCTGATAAATGGAAGAGATTCTGTGCTTGGTACCAAGCACTAGGAATGGACACCGCAAAACCAAATATTCCTCAGATTTTACAATACTTGACAGATGCTTGACAAGGGCCTATCTTTTTCTTCAATAAAAATCCATGCCTCTGCCATCTCGGCTCATTACAACACGGAGCCTTCCCTCTTTTCTCATCCTTTGCTTAAACAGTTTCTTAGAGGGGCCAAAAATTTAAGGCCTCCCAAAAGATCACCAACTCCTGCATGGGACCTCAATTTTGTGCTGGAAAAACTCACCCTGCCTCCTTTTGAACCAGCAGCTACTGCGGATATAACATTTTTATCTTGGAAAACAGCTTTCCTCTTGGCAATCACTTCAGCAAAAAGGGTTTCAGAACTACAGGCTCTCATGGCTGTGGAGCCTTTTATTACATTTTACCCGGACAGGGTGTCCCTCAGGACCAATCCTTCCTTTATGCCTAAGGTGGTATCCAGTGTAGCTCTTAACCAAGCAATTCACCTGCCAACATTTTACCCAAATCCGCAGAACAAGGGGGAGTGGATTCTGCATTCATTGGACATACACTAACAACTAAGATTCTACTTAAACAGGACCAAATCTCTAAGAAAGTCTGAGCAACTACTGGTGGCATTTGCTTCAGGATCAGAGGGGAAAGCAATATCAAAGCAGACTATTTCTAAGTGGATAAGCCACTGCATTCATTTCTGCTACTTGGACCATGGTAAACCTGTGCCCAAGGGGATCAGGTCACATTCCACCAGGGCTGCCTCTACCTCAGCAGCCTTTCTCAGAGGAGTTCCAACCAAAGACATTCTAGAAGCTGCTACTTGGAGCTCTGTTCATACCTTCACAAAGCATTATCATTTGCCTCTCTTCTCCAAATCCAGGGCAGGCTTTGGCACTGCAATTCTGCAGGGTCTTACAGCCACTCCTAATGCTATTTAGTTCCATCCTCCCATCCATAGCTTTGGGATTCTACCCAAATGTAATGACTGCAACAGTGAAACACGAAGAACATAGTACAGTTGTGTACACTTACCATAAATGTAGATGTTTGAGTGTATTCACTGTTGCAGTCTGGGTACCCACCCGCCATCCCCCTTTTCTATAACTTATCTTTCCTTCACTATATTCTAAAGCCTTTGTGGTGTATTTGCTTTTAGATGAAGGTAAAGTTTATGTTGCTAAAAGTGCATTTACATATATTGCTGTTTATTTATATATATATATATATATATATATATATATATATATATATATATATATATATATATATATATATTTGCTCCCCATTTGGGGGGGCACCTGACATCTGGGGCAAGAAAAACTGAATAAAATGGCGTCAGCTGCATGTTTTATACCCCTGATGACCTGATGTCGTGGAGGAGGAGACAGCAGCCGACACAGAACCCAAGACTTTGTCATTCAGACCAACGGAGGGCAACCTGCCAGCAGACTACCCAAATGTAATGACTGCAACAGTGAATACACTCGAACATCTACATTTATGGTAAGTGTACACAACTGTATTTTGTGTCTTTCCCGACATACTCGGGTAACCACACCGAAGAAGTCAGGCACCAGATACAAAGATTACTTTTTTCTCTTTGTGTTTCAGATACCTATGTGTTGGTCTGTACATGTGTGGCAACATGGTTACCCTCATGAGCTTGTATCCATTCTAAATCTAATGTGAATCCTGTGACCTGGTCTGGTTGTAACCTCATTAGCTGGGATCACCAGTCTCCCTTATTGTTATGCGAGTAGTGACACGAGGCATTATGAGAGTCAGGGAGTCGCCATAGTTGTTTACAGAAAGATGATTGCCTGTGTTATGGACCTAACTCCCCTTTGCATGCTCATTGATACCCAGAGGTTGACATGCAGTGGGCCATTGTGATGTACTGCATTCTAAGATTACTGGATGCTGTGAACCATGGTAGTATAGTAAATATTCATGGGTATTAGAGGCTGTTATAAGAGGTAGTATATTACACCATGCTCCTGGGGTATTAAATGCTATTAGCATGGGGCAGTATATTATTACACTGTATTTGTGGATAATGGAGATTATCATCAGGGTCCGTGTATTACACACTGTATTCCTTCAGTATTAAGAGTTGTTTTAGGAAGAGCAGTATAATCTACTGTATTCCTGGAGTATTAGAGGTTATCATTAGGGGCAATATATATTACATTGTGTTACTGGGATATTAGAGTTTGTTGTTAAAGGCAGTGTACTACATTATAGCTTAGGGGGTATTAGAGGTGTTCAGCAGTGACATTATATTAAATTGCGTCCCTGAGATTTTACTGGCCCAGAAAGGACAGTATAGTATACTGTCTTTCTGGGGTATTATAGCCTGTCAGCAGGGGTGGTATATTACCCTGTGTTTGTGAAATCTTCACATTTGTCAGCAGAGATAGTTTACACTATATTCCTTGGGTTTTGGGAGATGTCTGGGGGTATGTTATTTTTCACTGTACTCCAGTGGTGTTAGAGATTGTCAGCAGGAACATTACATTGTATTTCCTGGGGTATTAGAGGCTGTCAGCAAGGGTAGTATTCCTGGAATGTAAGAGGATGGAACCAGGGCAGTATATTACATTGAATTTCTGCGGTATTAGGAACTATCAACAGAGATAGTATTTACACTGTATTCCTAGGGTGTTGGTTAGAACTTGTCATCTAAGACAGTATATTACACTGTATTCCTGGACATTAGAGGCTTTTTGCAGGAGTAATGCATTGCAATGTATTCCAAGGATATTAGAGGCTGTCAACAGGGGCGGTGCATTTTACTCTGTTCCTTAGATAATAAATGCTGTAAATAAGAGTAGTATATTGTACTCTGTCTCTGAGGTGTTACAAGTTATCATGTGATATGGCACATTGTGTTTCTGTGGTGTTAAGAGGTTTTCAATATGTATAACACAGTGTATTCTTGGGATGTTAGACACTGTCATCAACAATGCTTTACACTATAGCCCTGGGGTATTATGAGTTTTCATTGGGAGTAATACACTATAGTGTAGCCCAGGAATATTAGAGGCTGTCAAATGCAGCAGTGCATTATACTGCGTTTCTGAGATGTTACAGGTTAGCAGTGAAAGTGATTGCATACATTATAGAGATGTCACAAGCTGTCAGTAAAGCCAGAATATTACACTGTATTCCTTGGCTATAGCACTTAACCATGGCGGATATTTTATTACACTGTATTCCTGGGGTTTCAGAAACTGTCAGCAGGGGTAGTAAGTTGCATTGTATTCCAGGAATATTAGAGGCTGTTAGCAGAGGCAGTACATTATACTGTACTCCTGGAGTATGAGTAATACATTACACCTTATTCCTGGGGTGTTAGATATTTTCAGGGGTGGTGATATATTGCACCATATTCCTGGATACTACAGGCTGTCAGAAGGGACAGCATGTTACCTTATATTCCTGGGTATTAGCAGAGATGGTATACTGCACTGTGTTACTAGAATAGGAGAAGCTGTCATCAGGGGCAATATACTGCATATTATTCCTTGGATAATAGAGGCTGTCACTGGGGTTGGCGTCTTTTAGCAGTAATCCATGACCAGATGGGGATAATGTTTGGCTTGCCTACTGCAAGAGCGGTGTGATTCCAAAGGCAAAGCCCAAGTGATAAAAACAAATAAATAAGAGTTGACAAACATTATCCATCCCATATTCAGGTGTGAATTTTTGCTACTATGCAATGCAAGTGCTGTAAAAAAATAATGCTTACCTTTGCAGATAATGGCTTTTCATTTTGGAATTTTTTTTTTTATATATTTTTCTTGTCACCTTTGGTGAGTGGGGATGGTTTTGTAATGTACTACACACATGTGGCATGGGATATGTGCATGCTGATGCTTGCATAGTACATAAGCCTAAATGTACTTCTTGCTAAGTTTTTTCCCCCTTTGAGGGAGTCAGGAGTGTGCATGCATGCAGTTCTTCAAATTAGGTTGCTCACACACTTTTGAAATCTTGTGAGTCTTAATATTTTGCATGCGCGCTCGTGTGTGTGTGTGTGTGTGTGTGTGTGTGTGTGTGTGTGTGTGTGTGTGTGTGTGTGTAATTTGCTGTGCATTATTCTGCTTTAAAAAGCAGTTCTGTGTTATCGGGAAAGGGCACGATTTCTTAAATTTTAGAAGTTAATGGTTAAGTTTACTTTCTCTATTTAGCTGTGTGTAGAAAATGGTGGTTGTAGGTTTTATTTTTGTTACTACATCTGCAGAGACAACTTTGCCTATTGCTTTGTTTTTTTTTAGCTGGACTTGTTTCTGTGGATAATGCTGGATTTAGAAAGGGCATGATGATTTCTTTGTCTTCTTGTGGTATTGTGACTGTTAACAGGGGTAGCACAATACCCTGTATTCCTGAGTATTAGAAGCTGTAAACAAAGGCATTTTACACTGTATTTCTCTGGTATTAGATGCTGTCAGCAAAGGTGGTATATTACACTGTGGTCCTAAGAGAGACAGTAGATGCTGTGTGCAGGGATGTTATGCTACAATGTATTACTTGAGTATTAGAGGATTTCAGCAGGAGTAATGCATTGCACTACCTTCCAGGCATACTAGAGGTATAAGCATGGGCATCTTATCATACTTTATTGACAGGGTGGTAGAAGCTTTCAGCGGGTGTGATCTGTAACACTGTATTCCTAGGATATTAGAGACTTTCAGTGGGAGTAATGCATTACGCTGTTTTCCAGCCATATTAAAATTATCAGGAGGGGCATTACATTACACTATTCCCTGGTTATTAGAGGCAGTTAGCAAGGATCATATGTTGTATTGTATTCCTAGTATTCTAGTATTAGTTGGGAGTGGTTTCCCATAGTGTCATAGGTTGTGTGTAAGATGTAGAGTTTACTGTATTGTTAGAATATCGCAAACTGGCATCGTTGAGCAAGTAGTGTGTGTATGTGAGTTAAGAGGCTGCTGTATTAGGGTGTTATAGTATGCTGCTAGAAGGTTACGTGTTCTATAGAGCCGCTTTACAGAACAAGGGAGATTAGTAGTGTACTGTTCTGTATTGTTTGGGTGTCATAAACTCTGGGTAAATTGTAGGGAGCCGTCTGATATGCTGCAGGTGTAATGTATTATACATAATTATTAGAAAGCCATATATTACGCTGTATGCCTAAGAGGATATTGTCTGTTAGAAGGAAGCAGTTACTGTATTGCCACTAAAACTGCATAAGGAGATATCCAAGTAGGCAAGTCCTGTTCTATAGTTTTGATTTTGTGTGACAGCTGAAGATAAACTTTCCTTTCTTTTACTTGTTTAGCAGAATTACTGAAAGCTGATGGTTCAGAGAAAGAAAGCACATCCCAGCATCATGGTGTTGATGATCACAGGCAGAGGGCACAGCAACACTTCAGTGTTCAGGGAATAAGGACAGACCTCCTGGAGAAAGTGACACCCAGCAAACCTGTTGGCAAAACAACTTTAAAGTTGAGAAACACCACAAAATCTGCAAAAATACGCAACTACAACATCCGTGACTAACCAAGTTTTAAACAGAATATTTCAGATGGTTATTTGAGATTTTTATTATGTGTGCATTTTTGTTTTGTAGTAATTTTGCACCTTCTTATTTAAAATGACCATTACTACAGTCATCATACAGCTAACAAAGTCCACAAAACAGTAATGTTTAGAAGTCTGGTTCTACATTTCTAATAAAGCTTGTCTTTTCCACTATTACCGTGTATGTGGATACATTCACAAAGAAAATGTTTGTTATACATATGACTCCTAAAGGATGTGTAGCTGAAGACAATAGAGTACATGGTCACAGCACAAACAGCTGCATCACATGATCTGAACTGACCTCTTAGGACCCCTGGTTTCCAAATCTTTCTTGATTTTTTTTTTTTACATCCACCTGTACTTCTGCAAAAGCAATGTTAACTAGAATGAAGAATTGCTTTCATGATTGATAGCAAATCAGCTATAAATGAGAATTATTTTGTTTAGCCTTCTTCAGCATCCTGATCCAAATTTGTAAGTTCTGATCTTGTTTAATGGTCCTCTTACCAAGCTTTGTTAGCTCCTATGATATTCAGGTGTCCTACATAAACTGTAATTTGAAGAGGAAGTACAAAGCTTATTGGATATGACATCCATAAAATCTTTTTCTACTGAGCTGAAAGTTGTAAGGCTGTGCTTCATAACAAATAATTCAGTCTTTTTTTCCCTCTCAACCACTATAAACCATGCTTTTCATCATTGGTAAAGTTAGGAACTAGTCCTGCAGTGGTAATATCTTATACTGTGTGTCAGTGGAGCAGTTAATGCACTCATATTTAATGTCAAAAGCTCAGAAGTCTGTGGGTTCTATTGCCGCATCACGTTTTTTGATTATTTTTTTTCCAATAATGACTGCAGTACAACATAAAAGAGGGGTTCTGCATTCTTGACTGTGCTGTACTTCTGATTAGACATTAAGCCAAGATCCCCATCTGCCTGAGTTGGTAGTAGCGAATGTGGAGGTAAAATATCCTGTAGGGTACTTTATACAGAACAGACTATTTACACCTATACAGAAGTTTTAAAGACAAATATGTGCAAACAAAAAAATAAAATATGAAAACATATTCAAGTGCAAGAGCTAACAGCATAAAAAGTAGTCAACCCTCCAACTCCTTTTACCGTAATTAAAACTAAACTTTCAGTACTCTATTCACTGGGCAGGTTTTATTAAATAAAAATTAATCACCACCTGTATTCAGTATGCAGATGATTCCACATTAGTATGCGCAGCCAAGACGCAATCACTACTTCAGTCTCTAACACAAAACGTATTTAACATAGTTGAGAAATGGCTCATTGACCGTTGCCTCATTCTCAATCCAAAAAAACAAAAATGCTATTATTCACTCCCATGCGCAGAACTTCCCCAATATACTTCAGCGTCACCTCAACTAATGGTACAGAAATATCTCCAGAACCAACCACAAGACTACTTGGGGTACTAATTGATAACAACCTCTCATTTGAGCCCCATATTAATAACACTATATAAACAATTAACAAAAAACTAGGTTCCCTCTACAGAATCATACCCTTTCTAACTCCCAAAGCCAGGTCCACTATTGCCCGTACCCATTTAATCTCAACCCTTATACGCATCCCCTATCTACACTAAACTATGCAAAAGCAATATGAACAAACTTTCCATCACCTACAATAATATAGCAAGATTTGCAACTGGCTCAACCTACAGAACCCATCACTGCAACAATCTTAAACAACTAGGCTGGTTAGAACTGTCAAATCTAATTTTACTGAACCAACTAACAATAGTCCAAAAGATACTATACCAACCTTCAAAGACTCCCATACTCACCAACCTAATCTTCCCCTACTATAACCTAAAGGTCCTACGCTCATCAAACAAATTACTAGTGCAAATAAATAAAACCAACAATCTGGCTGGTGACTCTCTGTTCTCCAGCGCAGTGGGAAAAACCTGGAACTCCCTCCCAGATCACCTTACATCCATTTCCTCAGCTCCTCTATTTAAAACCAAACTTAAAACATACCTCAAATCTCACTGGTTATGCCCTTGTGCTAATCCAGACTAAACACCAGTCTTTATATGATGACACCTCTCTACATACCAGCACAAGCAAAATTACCTCTTACTTATAATTGTGTGCATATCAATATACCTATTAATAGTGAACTATTTAATAACTAATTGAATTACTAACAAACATCTTATGGGTGACTTTTATAACTAACTTTGGTATTGGTTTATAATCAGAGACTTGATTGCTTTATTGTGTTTTTCTAGCTAACTTAGCCTACTAGCAAACTATATTGGTCTGACTTTATTGCTCAATAGTGTGCATTGTTGTCTTACATAGTTTTAAACATTCCCCTGTATACTACCAATGTTGTGCTACATCTTCTTATTCATCTTTGTACCTATATTCATAGCTCTATTCAGTAAGAATCATCCTACTAATATGACAATATGAAATACCTCTATAATAGCTAAAACTTACAATGTACTTATGTCTTGTAAATACTATTTTCTAGTGCGGAGCTTTTCTCCCCGGGCCTCCACTGAAAATGGACATGTATCCAGTTGGACCAGCCCGGTCAACAAATGTAAAATAAATAAAAAATAAATAAATAAATTAAAGTATCCCTTCTAAAGAATCTGAGCATTAAAAAAAATAATTTTCCATCCAGTTTTTTCCTGTTATTTTTGATATGACCATCATAATTTTTTTTGCATAGCACTGAGGATTAATGTCACTAAATAATGACAGACACTTGAGTTTTAGATTTCATATCCTTCAGAAAATGTACATTAATGCAAATCCTTTTTGTATATTAACATACATGAAACTCCAAGGACCAAACACAGCAGATGGACTCTAAATCTATAGTTAGCACATTCTCACCATAAACGGCCCTTCATCAGACCACACAAGAATAAAAGCATCACAAACTTTAAATAATCACAAAAAACTACTAATTAAAACACATGATTTCCAGTCAACCAATCATATTCAAACACATATAAGTGATGTCACGTAACTCTCATTCATAAAAACTCTATTCATTCAAGTCCCCTGAGCATTCTGTTTGCTTAAATAAATGACATGCATTAAGGAACGGTCTTAAAGATACCTTCCCATTCAGCCCAGGAACCTTATATGCCTATAATGTTACTATCCAATGAATCTCATGTTGTTCTATCTTGTTCCTAATATCACCAAGTTGTAAATCCTCTCATATACAGTCTAACACCAAAAACATAAAATGATGTGAAGAGTCATTCTCAATAACATGCTTGGCAAGTGCATTCTTATCATCCTTCCTCCGTATAGCTGCCACATGTTCCCTGAATGGGTCTCTCAAAGTTCTGTTTGTATTTCCAAAACAGAAAGACGAACAAAAAAGTGCAACATGCTAGATAAGCTAAATGTTTAGTAAAACAATCAGCCTTAACCCTAAAATGAATATCTTTACATATAAAACATGTAAAAGAGTTAGAGGAACTGGCCTATCCTCACGTCAGATGATAAAATCAGGAGTTTAGTAGGGGAATGTCCACAGTTTTATTTTAAAAATAAGATGTCATTAAAGAGATTGCTTTGTTATGGGGGTAATGGAAATGTGACAGTTAGTGTAGGTACAACTCCCTGTCAGAATTGTAATTTTTATGTGTTTATTGACTAACTCTTTTAGACATCCTGTTTTATGTAGAGATTTTCATTTAAAGTTTGTGATGCTTTTATTCTTGATTGGTCTGATGAAGTGCCATTTATGGTGAGAAAGCGCTACCTAATTAAAGATTTAGAGTCCATTGCTGTGTTTGGTCCTTGGAGTTTCTTTTACGTTACATTGTTCTGTTTGACTTTATGACAATTTATCCACTATGGAGTATCTGTACCTTTTGGTTTTTAGTATATTAACCTGATGAATGCTTTCTGATGAAGTCTGTGTTTTACAAGACAAAAGTAGAAATTAAAGTAGCATAAGCTAAAGTTTTCTAGTGAAGATTCTATTTTTTACATCCTGGTTAACTCTATTTTGTGTTTTTATTTTATTATTTATTTATATTACCACTGTATTGGGAATTTTTTTTGGTAGTATATTGACCTTCTAAGTTTATAAAAGCAATCTTATAAACAGTCTGTGGGCTATATTTGTTCATAAATTATAAATATTATGGCAGCCTAAAACATAGAACTTTGAACACTATATTAGCTCCATCTTCTTAAACCACATAAGTCCCTGTGGTACTTTCCCCTTTAACTGTGCTCAATTAATTGTTTTTAGCAGTCCACAGTCTCCCTTCTTAAGTTTATTTCTCTTCTTGTGTAACCACTTTTGAGTTCTCAGACAGTATTTTTCCAGAGCTGGACTACTGTATTCTGGCTTACTTTTCTCATTGTTTTGGTGGGGGGTTGAGGTAGGCTTTTGAACTTTACTTTTCAAAATTCATAGAAACCTCCTTACATTACACAGTTGTTCAAACAGTCAAGTGTGTATTTTTACTGTTATCACCATTAGTCAGGTCAAGGTGATATTGGACTAACTCGTCTTCTGAAACTGTGTCCTACAGCAGCAAAATCAAGACGTTCATCTACTAGCACAGAGGCCTTTTAAACTGCATTGTTCCTTTTACTTAATCCTGAGCAGATTTGTGGCTGTTTGTGTTAAGTCATTGATTGTTTTCTCTCTCTCTTTATAACTTTTCAACCCACTTCATTCACCCTCTCTAACGCTCAGGCTCACTCCAATCCCCTACCCTACCCCAAATCCCACCTAAACCCTTTTACTCTACTTTATACTTCCATAGCATAACCTACATACTCCTCTAACCAATACCATCAGTTCCCTCCAACAGGAAAACAGTCAATGCAATTACTCCCAGTAGTAACACCCACTCTAGTTTACCACCCAAGACTGTCTCTCAAATTGTTTTAATCCTTGCCTCCTATAACTATCAAATTGCATCTCCACAACCAACCCACTAACCTCCTAACATTTTATTATCCTAATTTACAACAAAGATAAAACCCAAGTTAAATAAGATGCCCCTAAGTCAGATTATTGTACTATTTGTCCTGACTGTGTTAGCCTTCATCATCAATTATAAAATTCAGCTCCTTCAGATACTTAGGACTTCAATTAGTCTTCATAAAGAATATCAACATCTACCCAACCTGTCTTTCTCCATAACACCCTATCTCTACAAGCAAACCATATCTGATTTATTTTTCTATATATATCTTAAAACAAAGGATCCAAATTTACGATTAAATATCAAACCAAGATCAAAATATAACTGGCCACACTCTTTTCTCTGTTAAATATCAATTCAAAAAAATTAGCGGAGATATTCTTCCCAACCCTGGTCTCACTGTTCATAAAACCATCACTTCCAACCCCAAAATAAACCAGTCAGCAAAAAAACAGAATCCAAATTCACCTTACTAAACGTGAACCTAAGAAGTTCGTGCAATAAAATTCATGACATACATTCTTATCTTGTCTCATACACTCCTGATGTAGTCATAGCTACTGAAACCTGTTTAAAAAAGAAATAAAGGATAATGAGATCACCCCCCCCAGATACAATATACTCAAGTACGACAGGCAAAACAAGCGTGCAGGCAGTGTAGCAATCATCTATAAAACTTCTGTAACCATTACCTTACTTCCACAGGAAATACCCAAATTTAACAATGCTGAATTACTAATAACACTCCTAAAAATCAACAGTAGGAAAACTTTATGTTTAACAGCGTACCAATATATGCCATTAGAACTCACCATAACCTAGATAAACATATTATTTATAATCAAATACAAAATACAACCAATTTCAGCAAAGATATTTTCATTGAATCACTAAAAAATATATAACTGGATTGTACTTAGAACAATGTATCTAGATATTGCTGTAGAATACTTTAATAACTTATTCTTACAGACCTTAAATAATTGAGCACCAGTGCGTAATAAAAAAGTAGAGTCTAACCACGTACCATGGCTGACAAAGGAAACAATAAAGCATGATAAAAAGGGATAATGCCTGAAAAATTGGTATAAAAATAGAACTCAAAAAGCTTTCCATCAATTTAGATATCTTAGAAACCTTGAAAAACTCCACGTTAAACAGGATAAGCAAACATACTATATCAGCCTACAAGACAAACATATAAACAACCCAAAACTTTTTTGGTCATTGCTAAATAAACTACTCCACCCATGCAAGACCATTAGTCCCTCTTCAAAAACAGTCAATATGACAGACTCTATCCCCACACAGTTTATTTCTTTTTATGCAATCAGTATTATTTCTCTTGGATACTAACACTGCCTCACTGTACCCTTGTCCAATCAAAATCACCAACAGCTCTTCAGTTTTAGTCCAGTAACTACCTTGCTCATAAGGAAGTTTGCTCCTTAAACTAAAAACTACTTCTGTAGCTGTAGACTAACTACCATCAGACTACCTAAAAATGTCTGCAGAAGTCATAGCTTTCCCTGTGTCCATACTAATTAATATTTCCATAGCGGAAAAATACGTCCCATCACTACGGAAAAATCCTACATCATATCACTGCACAAAGGCAGCACATCTACAGAGTTTAATAACTACAGACGGATAGCAAGTCTCTCCCCTTTCCAGAATGTTAGAGAAATGCATCCATATGTAGCTGATGCTAACCCCAAATATAAAACTACACTCAAAAGAAAACAAAACCAAAACAACCACAACGAGGAACCACACACTAAACTGAAAAAATACTTTATTATCTTTAGCGCCTCAGCTTTAAAACAGCCTTCCAGGAGTACCTAACCTCAAATAATCTGCTCTCAGAAACACAACATGGCTTTAGGTCCCAGCACAGCATGATTGCTGCTCTACTACATTTTACCAATATAATAAAAAGACATAGAAATGATGGTCTGCTTGTGTCCACCATGTTTTTAGACTTGTTAAAGGCATTTTATACTGTCTCACACCAGCAACTGATCATTCGACTCTCCTCAATAGGACTTTCACAACACTCTTTGTTATGGTTCCTTAATTACCTGTCTGTAAGAAGACAAGCCATTAATGGGCAACAAACCTACTCATCCTTTCAACCAGTTACTACAGGTGTCCCTCAGGGCTCTGCCCTGGGTCCTCTGCTATTTAATATATATATATATATGTATATATATATCTATATATAAATTAATGGCCTCCACAACTGCACTCATCATGCTAGTTTAGTTCAGTACGCAGATGACTCAACATTAAAATGTGCGTCCTTAACAATAAATAAGCTCCAAGACATTACCCAAAAATTTTTCTCCTTTGTAGAAATCTGGCTCAAAAAAATCAAACCTCCTACTCATCCTCAAGAACACTAAGTTAATGCTTTTCACCTCAAAAAGTTGCCAAAAATCAAAAGCAATCATTTACCATAAAATCAGAAAATAATAATTGAAATCACAGTAAATTTCTAGGCATTATAATAGATGACAATCTCAAATATGACCACCATATACTGCACACCATTAAATCTACACACCATAAACTAGTCTCCCTTTATAGGATCAATGGATTCCTTACAAGTACTGCAAAAAAAAAAAAAACTGTAGCCACCACCTTCTTATTACCGACTCTCTTATATGCCACTCCTATCATAACAAGCTTAAACAATACTCAAAGAAAGAAAATTGCCTCCTGCTACAATAAAACAGCTAAATTTGCCACCAGTCTCCCTCATAGGACCCAACATTGTCTTGGCTTAAAGCAGTTAAACTGGCTTGAACTGCACAACTGTCTAACATATTCACAACTAACTACAGCACACAAACTCATTCATCATCCAGAAAAATGCACTGCACTACAAAACTCATTACTACCTTACTATCCTGCAAGGGACTTTCTTTCTAGTAAGACATTCGTATTAATTACAGATAAGTCAAATAATGTTGCAGAACACTCACTCTACTCCCAATGCATTGCTAAACTCTGGAATAGTATACCCACACAAATAAAACTCTCCAACAGACTCAGTAGTTTTAAACTTCTACTTAAACAACATCTTAACCAGTCCTGGTCCTGTACATGCTCATCATACAGTTAAAACATTATGTTTACTGTACGATACTCTCCAAATACTCTCCTTAAACATAATATTCTCAGCCTCTTACTGAAATGACAAAAAATGTTTATATATAACTGTTGCCTGTATAATCCACGAAGTTGCATGTGTGCTTTCTCTGTAGTAACTTCCACCTCTGTGAAATCTTTGAATGTATAAATGTAACTACTGATCAGATGTTGTTAATTTTCATTCTATCCTCAATTTGTGGGTTTAGATCCGATCCCTCGGATCCAACTCAGCTGTTACAATAGCTTGTGGCAACCAAAAAACTCTCCAACTTCTCCCTTACCCATAATGTGCACCTTTCCTGTGTACCTTAGATCTCGTTTGCCTCTATTCGTGTTAGATGTGGTGACCAGTTGCTGTTTTTGCAGATAAGTAAATTTAAAACTTCCTTTCTTCTTTAAATAGTTTTTTCTATGCGCTCTCTGTTTATCTGTATAGCTTAGCTTCTTTCCCTTACCTAACGACGGACTACTTGCTATTTTTTCCCCTCTTCCTTTTTTTGTACAAAAGTACCTCTGAATACTATCATTAGTATTCTTCCCCTTTACACTTAGTGTATTCCCCTGTTACCATTGTTGGTATACTCCCCATTTTGTACTTTCGTTTGAAAAAAAAAAAAAAAAAAACTTTCTATCCTTAACTTGTTTTTTTTTTTTTTTTTTTTGCTTAACTTTTTCTCTTTCAGTATGGCAGATAAAAGAAAAGGCCAGCTGGCTTCAGAAGGTGTGGGAAGTGTCAGAGAAAAATGCCTAATTCAGACTCACATACCTTGTGTGCCTATTGTTTGGGATCCCTTCAACTACAAGAAGATTGCTCTATATGCCATGCGTTCAACCATAGAGGTCTGGTTGAACACAAGAATAAGTTAATTCTTAAAGGTCTTCTTCCATCTGCATCCATTGAGGCATTATCAGGAGCTTCACCTTCTGATAAACAAAAAAGTACAAATCAACATTATCTAGCCCTTCCTCTCCTTCATCAAAAACTTATGAAAAATCTAAGAGGAGGCTTCTGTCGGCTCTGACTTTCTCGTCAGACCTGCCAGTTAAAAGACCCAAGCTTTCAGATCCTACACCCTCCTCAGAGCTGAAAGTGGGAACTAAGAAAGATACAAATCCATTCACTTCATTGGATCCGACTTCGTACAAGACCATATCTTCACCGGATCAGACACCCATTGATTTGACTTTGAGCCTTCCTGCTTTACTAAGGACCCAGTACTCACCTTTACTAAACCCAGTACCATTGAGAGTGCCTTCTCCTTTTTCTGGAAAGGCTTAAGTCACCTTCCCTGATGTCTACTTGCTGTTCTAGAAGTTTGACCAAAGAGAACGTGGAGAGACTGATGAGAAAGATTATCTGGGTGCTGAGTATGCCAGAGGTTTCCTTGGCTCCTACCCCTTTGGGTCAGAAGTTCCATACATCAACTACCCCTCCTTCACATCCTCCTCTGACTTCTTTTGAAGCTTCAGAGTTCTTGGATCCGAGCCACCCAGCTCTGTCAGCTTCATATCCAAAGATAATTTTTATCATCAGATCCATCGTTTGCTCAGAGTTCTTTGGTTAATTGGAGCCAGAGACCTCTCAGACCCATAGCTGCTTAGTCAGCTTTGAGGTGTTGAGAACGACTCCGAAGTTTTCAGAGCCATCCCTGCATCTAGGGGCTTCGGCTCAGGTGAGCTCTGCTCTGGCTTCTGCCTCAGGAGGATTTTCCTCAGAGCAGGGAGAGACTAGGATCCAGAGGCTTGCCCTCTTGGATCCGGAATCCTGTCCCTCTCAGGGGAGATCATCCTTTGAGGCTTTAGAGAGAGCCATTTCTGCTTCAGCAGCTCAGACGATTCGTACCTCCTTGGATCCTCAGCCCCCAACTCTGTCATCTCTGTGTATAGAGTCTCAACCTTTTTCTCCACAGGGACATCGAGTACTGAAACCCCAAGCTTCCCAGCAGGACATTCCCATTTCTTCTGATACCTCCCTACAGCATCCCACTGAGGAGGTCCCAAAGAAGAAGTTGTGCAAGAGGAAGCACTTGGATTCCCCGGAGGTATCTGTCACAGAAGAAACAAACTTGGATGAGAGTGAAGGGTCCCCAAGGTCACATCTTGAAGATGTCTCCTTTGGGGACATCCTGGGAATTCTAAAACAGGGAGCTGATTGGAATCCCAACAATCCTTCGTCTGAGGAATCAATGTACCTAGAGGCTTTTGTTACTCACCTGTCTACCTCTTGGGTGACTCTACATGCCAATGAGCTCATTGAGCCAGTTCCCTGGTGACCAGACAACATTATTACTGCTCTTGAGGACAAACAATTCTGGACAAAAGGTGTTCCTGTAGATGCTATGATTGTGGCGGTGGCCACAAAGAAGGAACTAGCTAAGGAAAGTCCCTCTATCCATCTCCCAAACCAGGAGTCTTGGGTGATGGATAGATTTGGGAAGCATGTCTATGCTTCAGCAACATTTTCCTTAGGGTCCCTGAACTACCTGCGACACTTCACTAGGTTATAGAGGGATCGATTAATGAGCTTTCAGATACCCTCTCAGGATCTGTAGCTGAGGAAGTACGAGCCTCAGTTACGTCCCAGTTGGCTACCCTCTAGTCTATTCCTAACTCTTCTGTGAGGCTGATTTCACATGTAGTTGAAGGAATAAGCAGAGCAGTGGGTTTAGGTATTGCGATTAAGAGGTATGACTGGATGTGCTTGTGTGACTTTGTGGAGCCTTTCAAGTCTACGGTCATCAATGCTCCATTTGATGGCATGTTCTTATTTGGCTCTAAAGTAAAAGACACATTGTCCAGGTGTGAGAAACATGGGAAGACCCTATCTGCAGTGGGCGTACGTTTCTCCACCCTGCAGAGGCCCCTTCTCCAGGAATCAGCAAAGCAGTGGGAAAATGTGGTTCAAAAAATCCCAAGGGTCTTTTCAAGACACACTTAGCAGTAGGTTCCCCCAGGGGCAGAGAGGGAACATCAATGGTAGACACTGCCCTAGCAGCAGAGGAGGTCTACAGAACCAAGGGTCCAGAGATCCTTTGTTTGGGATGCCCTTCCAGTGGTCCTGAATGGAGGCCCAATTGCCCTACTCTGCAGGCAGGGTTCGAATGTCCCTGCACCAGAGAGCCTGACTGGAAATATCATATACCTGGATGCAGAGGATCATTTCCAGAGGATATACTGTACTCTTTTCCCTTCCTCCAATGCAGTGCAGAAAACTTCCCTATATTCCACCCAGTCAGAGGGAACAAGCAGCTACTCAGGTGCAAAAGCTGCTAGAAAAATGAGTCATCCAAGAGGACCTATCAGAGCAGAAAAGATCTGGAAATTACTCAAGATTCCTTTTAGTGCCAAAGAAAACGGGACTGGACCAATCTTGGATCTTAGCAATTTGAACAAATCAGTTTGACGAAACACGTTCCAGATGGTCGCAGTTCAGTCCATTCTTCCATTTCTGGAAAAGGATGACTGACTGGGTGTGATCGATAGACCTTCAGGGTGCATATCATCACATAAAAATGTACAAACAATTCAGGAGGTGCTTACACTTCTGGCTGGGAGCTAGTCACTGATAGTTGAGATTACTGCCCTTTGGTCTCACCACAGCTCCCAGGGTGATTACCAAGTGCATGACAGTAGTGACAACTCACTTGACACTGCAGGGATTCCGGATATTTCTTTAGGTAGACAACTGGCTCATCTCTGCCATTACCAGGCATCAACCGTTGAAGGCAAGATATACCGCTCTCCAGACATATTTACATCTAGGGATAACTATAAACTATGATAAATCCTTTGTAGAACCCATTCAAAGTTTAAACTTTATAGGATCAATTCTTAACACAAAAGAGAGAATAACCTCACTCCCCCTTCAGTGGTGGAGACAGGTCGCAAATCTCAAGAATAATATGCAGCAACAAAATCTCAGCTAGGCTGGTTCTTCAGGTTTAGGATCCATGGTGTCAGCAATAACCCTAGTCCTGCTGGCCAGGTTTCACATGAGAATTCTTCAATGACTGTTATCAGCACAATGGTCTGTCCTTCAGCAATCAATGTCGACTCACTAATATTTGCAAAAAAGATCTCAAATGGTGGATTCAGTCGGACCAGATACTACAAGGTTGCCCCAGCCCAAGGCCACAGTGACCATGGATGCTTCCCAGTTAGGGTGGGGGAGGAATTTTCTGGGCAAAACAGTCTAAGGCACTTGATCCCCCACAGAGACTTAACTTGCATATCAATGTTCTACAGATGTGAACAGTGCTTTTAGCATTGCAGGCTTTCCAAGATGCTCTTCTCTTAGGAACAATTACAGTTCAATCAGACAACATGTCAGTAGTCTGGTATGTAAACAAACAAGGAGGAATCAGATCCTACCCCTTGTGTTGAGAAGCTGTGAGTGTGGCAAAGGGTAATCTCATCCAACCATTTTCTCATAGCAACGTATAATGTTAAGTTGTCTATCTCGCCTTCATTCTTGCTGGTTGGGTTAGGAGCCAATCCTCGGCTCCGACTCGGCCATCTTCAATAGCTCGAGAGCTGTTTACTGGCTCGAGGCTACCCCATATCCCATGATGCCTGGCACTAGTTACCCAGATCTTGTTTGCCGCTTCAGACTGCGAGGTTGTCTTATTGGCTCAGGCTCGTATACTTTATTGTATTTTCTAATTTTACTAGAATTTTTCCTTTATAAGTGTACCTAATTTCTTAGTTGTACTATTCCCCTAGCTATATTCCCTAAATAGCATCTATCCCTCCTGTTTTTTCTAGAAAACTCGTTTTACTTAGAGAGTTTTCCCTTCCCCTCCCCCTCCCTTCCTTTCGTGGTAGCCGTTTGAATTAGAGGCTAACCCTTTTTTGTCCTTTTCTAGTTTAAAAAAAATAAATAAATAAATATATAGAATGTTTTTAGGTAGTGTCTGTAGTAGTAGACTTTACTTAGTTTCAGTGTGTATTAGCTGTATAGTTATAGTGTTTAATTAGTTATACCTGCTAACTTGTTTTTTGCTTGTGTGTGTGCATGTTTAAACTTGGTGTGTGATTGGTAACATGTCCAGGGATACTAAAGTGTCCTGATTCAAGAAGTGTGACTCATGCTGTCAGAAGATGTCTCTGACAGATGGTCACACTTCTTGTGTCTACTGTCTGGGCGTGGTACACCTGCAGGACTCTTGTTCAGTCTGTCATGCTTTCAGCCCAAGGGTCCTGCAGGAGCGCAAAAATAAGTTAATCCTTCGGGGTTTGCTTAAGCCACAGGATTCACCGGCTAACGCTCAGCCTGCAAAATCCTCCAAGCCACCCAAGTCTTCAGCTCCTAGTTCTGAGCTGTCGGGTGAAGCACCACCATCCGCCTCGGCTCCGGCTGGAGCCAATGTGCCTCCCTCACAGTCGGCTCCAGCACAAACTTCGGAGCTGTCCGTGAGTCGAAAGAGATCTAGGTCTCCCTCCTTGGAGTCGAAACACTCGGCTCCATGGTAACCTCTGCTCCAACCGGAGCGCAGTCATAGGTCCTCTCACTCCTCTCGGTCCTCCAGACTTTCAGATCATGATTTGGAGAGAGTGGTCAGCAGGTTGCTGAAATCACAGGCCCTAGCAAAAATGTTGTCCAGCCCCCCTCATCAAGTGTTGGCTCCGTCCACTTCTGCAGATATTCCTCCTCCTCCGACTCCTCCCTTGAGTTCGGAGACGGAGTTCGTTGGGGTTTGAGTCGTGGAACCGTCGGCTCTGATACCTTCTCCTTCGGTTCCGTCGTCGGCTCCGATCCCATCCTTGGTTCCATCCTTGGAGGGATCTGGGTGCCGGAACTCCCTCATCTGCTCTGAGGGGGCGAGTGGCATCGGACCCTTGTCCGACCCCACTCTCCCCCTCGGAGCTTCGGCGCAGGTGAGCTCGGCTCCTACATCAGCTTTGGAGCTGTCCCCTTCAGTTCAGAGAGGGATTCCGATTTCTTCAGAACTGGAGTCTTCTTCGCGTCCGGGCAGGGACGCCTTCGAGGTCATGAGGAGTGTACTGGCCCCTGAGCCAATCCCACGATCAACCCCATTGGCTCCTCCCCCTATGGTGCCTGAGTCTGCCTCTGTCCCTCCTCCTGGTCCCAAGCGTGGGGAACCAGCGCTCAAGGGCACCGCTTTGGGTGCTTCTTCCTCTTCCGAGGCCTCCCCTGATCACTCAGAGGAGCCACTTCGTAAGAGGAAGTGCAAGAGGAAGCACGTTGACTCCCCTTAGTCTGTCACATCAGATACTGACTTAGGATTCGGAAGGTCCCCGAGATCCCCCTCTGAAGATGTCTCCTTTTCAGACATCCTTGAAATCCTTAAGCAGATGGGGAACTGGAATACCCTAGCCCCTTCCGAGGATGAGTCGGTATTTCTGGACACGTTTGGTTCCTGACCCTCCACCTCCTGGGTGTCTCCGCCTTTTGACCCACTTATGTCTTTGGTGGCTCAGAAGGCGTGGTCAGCTCCAAACACAGTGGAACCAACCCCCAGGAGACCTGCTAGATTTATAACTTCACCTCAGGACAAACAGTTTTTAACTAAGGGCATACCTGTTGATGCCATGGTGGTAGCAGCAGCCACAAAGAAGGAGTTGGCAGAAACTTCATCTGTCCATCCTCCTAACAAGGAGTCTAGGACTATGGACAGATATGGGAAGCGAATGTTTGCTTCAGTGACCTTCTCTAATGAGGTCTCTGAATTATTTGTTCCATTTCACCCACCTTCAGAGGGATCTCCTTAAAGAGCTTGGAGATACCCTCCAAGATCCATCAGCTGAGGGGGCTCAAGCTAAGGTGGCCACCTAGCTGGCGACTCTGAATTCAGTTAACTCCTCCATGAGGCTCATTTCTTATGCAGCCGATGGTGCGAGTAGAGTCGCAGGCACAGGCGTTGCCCTTAGGAGGCACGCATGGATGCGGCTATGTAATTTTGCGGAACCCTTCAGAGCGTCTTTCACCAATACCCCCTTTGATGGCTCCACTCTCTTTGGATCACAGGTGAAGGACACACTAACCAGGTGTGAACAGGAAGGCAAGACTGTCTCTGCCATGGGAGTTCGTTTTTCCGCTCCTTCCAGACCATACCCCAAGGGTCAGAAGAGTGGAAAAATGTGGTTCCGCAAATCCCAGGGAGCCTTGCCTGACACACGTGGTGAGTTCCCCTCCAGGGGGAGAGGCAGGAACAATAACAGATGCCGCCCTCATGGCAGAGGGGGTCCGCAGAGCCAGGGCAGCAGAGAATCCTTCTCTGAGAAGCCCTTTCAGCATCCCTGAAGGGTTGCCCGGCTGCCCACCTCTGGAGGCAGTCGGGGGAAGACTTTCACTGTACCCCAAAGCCTGGCAGAATCTAACTTAAGACAAGTGGGTACAGTCAATCATATCTGGAGGTTACAGAATTCCCTTTGCTCAACCCCCGTTACCGTCAAACAAGTCCCTTCCAGATGTTCCACCCAATCTAAGGGACCAAGCAGCCAAAGAAATTTCAAAGCTGCTACATAAAATGGTCATCCAGGAAGTCCCAGCAGACCAGATCGGATCTGGAACTTACTTAAGGTTCTTTTTGGTACCAAAAAAGACAGGGGACTGGAGACCCATTCTGGATCTCAGCAGACTAAACAGGTCTGTACAAAGAACAAAGTTTCGGATGGTCACGCTACAGTCCATTCTACCCTTCCTGGGTCAGGACAATTGGATGTGCTCTATAGATCTTCAGGATGCGTACTACCACATCAAAATGCACAGGCGCTCCAGAAGATTCCTTCGCTTCCGGCTGGGGGCCAGTCATTATCAGTTCAGAGCTCTGCCCTTTGGTCTCACCACAGCCCCAAGGGTGTTCACCAAATGCATGGCAGTGGTTACGGCTCACCTGAGACATCAGGGATTCCAGGTGTTTCCATATTTAGATGACTGGCTCCTCACTGCTTCCACCAGGCATCACCTCCTGCAAGCCAGGGACTACACTATCAAAACTTGCTACAAGGCTAGGTATCACAACAGATTTCGAAAAATCTGCATTGTTGCCCTGTCAGCATATCACTTATATAGGCGCAAATCTAAATACCAGGAACATGTTTGTGAACCTTCCACTAGACAGGGTATCACTAATTCGCCAGCAAGTACAGATTTTATTAACATGCAAAACGATTCAAGTCAGGTTCATCCTCCGAACACTGGGTTCCATGGCATCAGCAATTCTTCTTGTCCCCCTGGCCCGCTTTCACATGAGAATCCTCCAGTGGCTTCTATTCCCACAGTGGTCCTTCCAACAGCTTCCCATGTCTCACAAGATTATGATCACAGAAGCATGCAAGAAGCACCTCGCTTGGTGGATGGTCTCCCCATCAGTGTCCCAGGGCAGACCATTTGTACTACCCCCTCCAGTCGCCACAGTGACCACGGATGCCTCCCTGATAGGGTGGAGGGACATTATCAGGGCAGGACAGTCCAAGGCACCTGGCAGCCTCACGAGTACCATTTGCATATAAATGTCTTGGAGATGAGAGTCGTGCTTTTAGTGTTGCAAGCCCTTCAGGACTCTCTCCCTCCCGGGACCATTGCAATTCAAACAGACAGTATGTCAGTGGTGTGATACATCAACAAGCAGGGCGGAACCAGGTCCTATCCTCTATGTCGAGAAGCACTCAGACTTTGGCAGTGGGCGATCTCTTCCCAACGTTTTCTGATCGCAACGCACAACCCTGGGAGTTCCAACGTCATTGCAGACAGGCTCAGCTGAGCAATTCTCATGCCTCACGAGTCGGCTCTGAATCAGGTAATTGCGGAACAAATCTTTCGCAAATGGGGGCAGCCTTGCTGCGACCTGTTCACCACACCTTTCAACAGCAAGTGCAGCAATTTCTTCTCCCTTCTTCCACTTCCCGGCCACTCCCCCAGAGATGCTGAAGTTCACGATTGGCCTCAGCGACTTCTTTACGCTTTCCCTCCGTTTCCCCTAATACCCAAACTCATACAGAAAGCAACTGCGTTGGGTTGCAAAATGATCCTCATTGCCCCTTACTGGCCTCGACAGATATGGTTCCCATTCCTGCATCATTACCTTCTCGAGCAGCCTTTGATTCTGGATCCTATTCCAGATCTACTGAATCATCAATCAGGCAGACTGCATCGCTCCCTTCAAACACTCCAGCTCACAGCTTGGTTGTTCCACTTCCATAGTTTCATAGTTTCATAGTTTAGCACTAGGCTATCTTCCCTGGGGCATTTGTAAGCCTAGCCATAGTGATGTGGCTTTAAATAAAATGGTACAAAATGCACAGAATACATTTAGAATACTGTGCCTCTGTCTAGTAGTGACACAGTGAGGGTCCCCTTATATAATAGAATTAGTTTACTGTGCCCCTGTCTAGTAGTGACACAGATGTGACCCCTGGGGTAAACTTACGATCTCCCATCCACTCATCAAGATTTCTCTTGAAGAGAGTCAGTGAGGGGCTCTGCCTAACATGAACTGGGATCTTGTTCCAGAGCATGGGAAGCCTCTGGGTTATGAATCTATCCCTCCAGCATGTCCTATTCATACTTGTGCCGAGGTTTAAGTCTTTAGTTCACGTGGTTCTAATGGATTTGGACTTTTTGAGGTGGAGCATGTCCATCAGTTCCTGATTGGACATGGCCTTGTACGTCAGGCAGAGATCACCTCTGAGCAGGCGGTATGCTACTGAATAGAGCTGGAGTTTCTTTAGTCTGGCAGAATAAGACATATGTTGGAGACCCTTGATCCTCTTGGTGAGGTACTTTTGTGGTCTCTCCAGCTGTTGCAAATGCCAGGTGAGGTACATACCAAATGGGGCATTGTACTCAATCATGGGTCTGATGAGGGAGGAGTATAGGGGTACAATGACATCCTTGGATCTGGATGTGAATCCCTTCATGATAAGGTGTGCAAGGTAGAATGTTTTTCTAACCACTTTGGCAACGTGGGTGTCAAATGAGAGGTCGTGGCGACTTGGGTCCCTAGGTCTCTGGTTACTTTTTCTGTACTTAGTGGGTTGCTGTCTATGTGATAATTTGTGGGTACTTTGTTTTTCCCAAAGGGGATGACTATACATTTTTTGGCATTTAGTTTAAGGCCATGACTCTGGCACCAGTTGTCCGTTTCTGTGAGGCCTTTTTGTAGGATGTATGTGTCCACTGGTGTATCGACTATGGCGCCTAGTTTGCAGTCATCTGCGAACTTTGTCAGCCACAACCCTCCCATGTTTGCTTTAACATCTAAGAAATAAATGCCGAGCAAGAGTGGTCCTAGGACAGATCCCTGTGGGACGCCACTTGTGACTGGCTTTGAGTCTGACATTGCTCCAGCGATTTTAACTTTATGGGTTCTGTCCTTTAGCCAGTTTGCAACCCATCTAGTGACATAAAGGTTTACATTTAAGCTGTTGAGCTTATCTATGATGCCTGAGTGGGGTATTGTGTCGAAGGCCTTAGCCAAGTTCAGGTAGGCTGTATGGATGCTTTGCCCACATCAATGGCTCTAGTGACTGTTTCGAAAAAGTCAACCAGGTTCAAAAGGCAGGATCTGCCCTTTACAAAGCCGAACTGGGTGGGGTCAAGTGTCTGTAGATCCCCAATGTCTCTGTTTATGAGTTCCATAATGATTCTTTCCATAGCTTTGCAGACCAGGCTGGTTAAGGTTATGGGGAAGTAGTTCCCAGGGTCTGTAGAGGTACCCCCTTTGTGGAGTGGGACCACTGTTGCTCTACGCCAGTGTTCAGGTACATGTCCTGTAGTAAGGCTAAGGTTAAATAGCATTTTTATGTGTGGGTTTAGCTCCTCTTGGAGTTTACGTAGCACGCAACCTGGGATACCGTCAGGTCCCATTGATGCTGTGTTTTTAGCTTTGCTGAGGGCGGCTCTCACCTGGACATCTGAGATGACAGGGAGATTACATTCAGCTGGGATAAGTATTTCTTTTGGGGGTGAGGGAGGGGAGAAATTTGCACTGAACCTGTCAGCCAGAATGTTGGCAATATCTGTGGGTTCAGTGTATTTTTTGATGTTGTGAACTAACTCTGAGCATATCTGAGGGTTTCCGCCCAGTTTTCTAACATAGCTGAAGAAGGCTTTGTGGTTATCTTTAGTGTCCTTAGCGATTTTTCTCTCAAAGTTGGCCTTGGATGTTTTTATGAGAGAACGTAGTTTTCTGCTAGTGTTGATCAGAGATGTCTTCCCTTTATGGGATTTTGCTCTGTTATGCAGTAGCTTCCTTCTTTTGTTATACAATTTGTTAATGGCTGAGGTCCACCAGACAGGACGCTTGCCTTTGGTGGAGAGGGACTTGGATTTATGTGGGATTGCATGATCCATGCATTCTTGGAGATGTCCATAGAAAGCATTTGTGAAGGATTCAGCATTGTGGGATGTGGTATCCACTGGCCCAGTGGGATTAAAGGATACCATCTCAGTCTTAAGAAGAGTGAAGTCTGCTTTTGAGAAGTTTTTCACTGTGGTCTTTTGTGCTGGGGGTGGAGGTGAGATATGTATATCCAAGGTAAATAGTTTGTGGTCAGATCTCACTAGTGAGGGGTATACCTCCGGTGTGGAGCATTTTGTCCCCATGTTTGTGATGATCAGGTCTAGTATATTATCTCCCCTAGTGGGAGAGGTGACTAGTTGTTCCAGTGCATTTGAATTTATGAATTCCAGGAACCTTTGGGCTAGGGTGTTAGGGCTAGAATAATGTACCCAATCTATGTTAGGGTAGTTGAAGTCTCCCAGTATGATGGTATTTTGTGATACATTCATATCCTCCAATGTCTTCAGGAAGGCTGAGTGGGTTTCCTGAGATTGGGAGGGTGGTCTGTAACTTGCTACCAGTTGTATAGCAGTTTTGCCTATGGTTAGTTGCACCTGTATGGTCTCCGATGCTTCATGTGTTGCTACTAACCTGGAGTTGTGGGTGTCCTTGATGAATTTGGACACTCTCCCTCCCTTTGTGGTTCGGCCTGGGTTTTGGGGAAGAAAAGCATGATACGAGGTATAGCCTGGTAGCGCTGGGGTGCTCTCAGGAGCCTTGAACCAGGTTTCAGTTACTGCACAGACGTCGATGTTCTCCATACTGAGGAGTGCATCGAGTGCCTGCATCTTGAGATTTAGACTTCTGGCGTTGAGCAGCATTACCCTTAGTTTTTTTCCATTTTTGTTATCTAAGGAGGTGGGTTTGTCTTTTGAGCCTTGCCTAAAAAAGGCACTATGTGGGTGGCAAGAGCCTTAGCCAATATCCGGAAGCCCAGTGGTGACAGGTGCAAGCCACCCCTTGCGAAGCAGCGTGGCTTGTCCAACATGTCATCCCAGGCAGACAGACATTGGATCCCCTTAGAATGACACCAGTACTTGAGCCAATTATTAAAGCTGATAATCTTGTCTTTGTATTGTGGCATCATTCTTGGTGAGGGCAAGATGCTGCTCAGGGTGAGGGTCATACCAGCCTGGGCTACATAATCAGAGAGCTCCTCTATGTCTCTTTTCATGTAGTCCAGGGAGGTACGTCTCAGGTCATTCACGCCAGCATGGACAATGATGGAGTCATATTTGTACTTGCTTTGGAGTGACCTGAGTGTGTGTGTTATGTGGCGGATCCTAGCTCCTGATAGGCAGCTCACAGTCACCCTCTCCTTGTTCAGCCTGGTAAGCGGGACATCAGTGTGTCTGACTATAGAATCACCTATTACTAGTGGTGTTTGGCCTTAAGGGCTGTGATTGATTGACACACTGATTTATTGAAGTATGTGTTGCATGTGTTTTGTTTTGAGGTGGTGGATTTTTGGAAATCTGCTTTGGGAGCCTCTGTTGTTTTGGTAAGTTTTTTATTAGAGCCTCCGAGTATGTCTTTGTGTTTTTATGTGTTTGGTTTGCAGTTGTGGTAGGTCTATGTGGGACTGGGTTTGCTGTGTGTGTGGTTACCTTATCCTCCTGTCTGGTCATGCCAGCCCTGAGTTGAGAGATTTCAGCCTCCAGTTTGGCTATATAGTTGCATCTCTCACATGTATTTGTGTTTGTTGGGAGGAGGAGAGGGTTGCCTGTGTACATGAGACAATTGTAGCATTGTCTCAAGATACCCAGATTAACCAGCTGAACTGGAGAGGACGCCAGTACTCTACCACTCGACATGCTAGAACAGTATAAAGGAGTGCTGTGCCTTTAAGGGAAGTGGATATTCACAGGGGTGGTAGGTGGATGTAGTGCTTACTTAGCATGAGAATGCTTACTTAGTAGAGAAGTTTTAACAAGTGCTAGACTTATAATATAGCGAGTAGTCTGATTATACTAAGAGTAGAGCTTCCTTGAGGGAAAATTTGAAGAGCAGACTTGGCAGAGCCAGAAGAAGTTTAACCAGCACTGTGCTATGCACACAACCGCACAAAGCCGTGCAAACGCGGATTTTAAACAGGGAACTACAAAAGAGCTAGAAATGGTCCAAAACAACCAATTACTACAGCTCTTGTACTGAGGTCACTTCCTACAGGGACAGGTAGGCTGCTCAAGGCTCCCCACTCCCACTGGTGAGCAAAGAAACTTCCTTCTATTCAAGTAAGGTAATGGACAACACAGGAACTACACCACAGCCCAGAATACAGCAAAGCCTGTAAACTGGTCTAAACTAGTCGAGGAGAGGTGGGAAAACAAGGATTATTTTTTTGTTTTTTTTGTTTGTAGATAGAAACACACAGAAAATGCAGAAACAGTAATAAATCAGTTACACAGGTTAACACACTTTAGTGGGCAGCCTCAACAGTTAAATTAAACAAACAAACAACAAACTTTCGATCAAATTCGACTAAAATGTAACTTTTAAGTGCAGATATTAAGTAATGCAGCAAACAGCTAAAAAAACAGTTTAAGCTTGTTTAGGGTAAGCTAGAGAAGGTATTTCAAGTAAAAAAACAGCAAAGATACTTAAATCCAGAAAGTAGTCGCTTTTCTGAGTTCTCTGTAGCTAGGACCACTCTGCAGGACCATGAGGAGCTTGTCTGAGTAGTATAGCCAGAAAAAAAAAAACGCCCAGAGGCAGATTTTAAACAGGGAACTTCAAAGAGCTAGAAATGGTCCAAAACAACCAATTACTACAGCTCTTGTGCTGAGGTCACTTCCTACAGGGACAGGTAGGCTGCTCAAGGCTCCCCACTCCCACTGGTGAGCAAAGAAATTTCCTTCTATCCAAGTAAGGTAATGGACAACACAGGAACTACACCACAGCCCAGAATACAGCAAAGCCTGTAAACTGGTCTAAATTAGTCAAGGAGAGGCGGGAAAACAAGGATTATTTTTTGTTTTTTTTTGTTTTTAGATAGAAACACACAGAAAATGCAGAAACAGTAATAAATCAGTTACACAGGCTAGCACACTTTAATGGGCAGCCTCAAAAGTAGCCAGGCTTCCTAATATTTCCTCCTCTGTGTGGGAAATTATTATCTCATCGCACAAATCCACAACTAGGAAAACTTCACAAGTGGAAACATTTTTCTTGCTGGGCAGAGGCTAAGAATATAGATCCCTTTTCAGCCCCTGTCCACGAGATTTTGGAATTTTTAGTGGAACTGTTTCATTCTGGTTCCACTTCTGCTACAATCAGGGTCCAGTTAGCTGCCATTTCAAATATTCACATTGGGTTGTCTTCTAATAACATCATGTCTCATAAGCTGTGTAAAGCCTTCCTCAAAGGAACCACTCTGCTTAGGCCCCCAGTGAGGGATCCCCCACCTCCGTGGGATCTAAATTTGGTGCTAGCTTCCCTAATATTGCCACCTTTTGAACCTGCAGCATCTTGCTCCATTAAGTTTTTATCCTGGAAGACTCTCTTTCTGGTAGCCATTACTTCTGCCAGACGTGTTTCGGAGCTTCAGGCTCTATAGATTCGTCCTCCATACTTAGTTTTTCATAAAGATAGGGTCGCTCTAAGGACCAATCCTTCCTTCCTTCCTAAGGTCTGTTCACAAAATCAAAAATAAATATGTAAAAACCACGGACTGGCTGAATAAATGAGTCGTTTTACTTCAAATTAATAAAATAGTACAAACAAAAAATACGAACATCAAAATCAAATCAAGTAAGCGCTTTCGTTTGGCAGTTGCCAAACTTTTTCAAACTAGTAACAACATCACTTCCTGTTAGCTAAATACACTAATTTGGTGATGTAATACTCACTTTACATAAATCTTAAAGTAACAATACATTCTAATATAATGTATCAAGAACCTAATAGGTTGGCAACTGCCAAACGAAAGTGCTTACTTGATTTGATTTTGATGTTCGTATTTTTTGTTTGTACTATTTTATTAATTTGAAGTAAAACGACTCATTTATTCAGCCAGTCCGTGGTTTTTACATATTTATTTTTGGTTTTTGGTTTATTTGTTTCGTTTGGGCTCTTATTGTCTCTGTTCACAAAATAATTTAAATCAGTCCATAGACCTTCCTGTGTTCTTTCCTAATCACACCAATAAGGCAGAATATAAATTGCACCAGTTGGATGTTCACAGACAACTGCGTTTTTATTTGCATAGGACAAAGGACATCAGGAAGTCGGACCAACTCTTCCTTTCCTATGCTGAGGGCAGACAGGGCCTTCCAGTCTCAAAGGTAGCATTATCTAGGTGGTTGTCTCACACTATTTCATTCATTTACCAGCTGAGAAACAAAGAATTATCTATCAAACCTAAAGGCCACTCTACTAGGGCATTGGCCACCTCAGTGGCCTTCCAATCTAGGTTGCCCATGGAATCTATCTGTGCAGCTGCTACGTGGGCTAACCCACATACCTTCATTTCTCATTACAAACTAGACATTGCTTCCAGAAACAGAGCTGATTTTGGTTCCACTGTTCTGAAGAGTCTGTTCCAATGAGCCACCCAGGATAGTAGGTGCTAGGGTCGCTGTCCCAACCAGCAAGAATGAAGGCGAGATAGACAACTTAACATAAAGAAGTTATGTACCTACCATAACGTTCCATGTTAGTTGTCTTCTTCTCACCTTCTTTCTTGTGTCCCACCCTCCATCCCCCTATCCTAGTGGATCAAGAGGAGCTCCCTTTTTCAGATTTCATTGGCTGAACCTTCTCTGGTTGTCCTTTTCTGCTTAGATAGCTTCACAGTTAGGCCCAAGGGGCTACTAGGGCAGAATTCTTCCTTAGTTATGTCTGGAATAGCTTTTTCAAATGAGATCTGGGTAACTAGCACCAGGCATCATGGAATATGGGGTAACCTTGAGCCAGTAAACAGCTCTCGAGCTATTGAGGATGGCCGAGTCGGAGCCGAGGATCGGCTCCAAACCCAACCAGCAAGAAAGAAGGCGAGAAGAAGACAACTAACATGGAACGTTATGGTAGGTACATAACTTCTTTTTCTAGGGAATTCCAGTGTGATAGCAGACAAGCTGAGCAGGTGCATTGTTTTACCCCACGAATGGTCCCCTCAATGAAATGTGATGGAAAGGATATTCTATCAATGGGGTCAGCCTTGCTGTGATCTTTTCACTTCTCCCCTAAAACAAGTGAAGCAACTACTTTGTCCTGATCCCCCCAAGTGGGGAGTCACTGAGGGATACTCTTCTTCACAATTGCCCCCCCGCTCTCCTTTATGCCTTTTCCCCAACTCCATTAATCATGAAATTTCTACAGAAATTTATATCAACAATCAAGGAGGAACCAGATCCTACCCCTTGTCTTGAGAAGCTCTCAGAGTGTGGCAAAGGGTAATCTCATCCAACCACTTTCTCATAGCAATGCATATTCTAGGGAATTCCAGTGTGATAGCAGACAAGCTGAGCAGGTGCATTGTTTTACCCCATGAATGGTCCCTCAATGAAATGTGATGGAAAGGATATTCTATCAATGGGGTCAGCCTTGCTGTGATCTTTTCGCTTCTCCCCTAAACAAGTGAAGCAACTACTTTCCCCTGACCCCCCCAAGTGGGGAGTCACTGAGGGATACTCTTCTTTACAATTGCCCCCCCCACTGTCCTTTATGCCTTTTCCCCAACTCCATTAATCCTGAAATTTCTACAGAAAGTGTCCAGGTTGAAGAGTAAAGTAATCCTTATTGCACCATATTGGCCTCAACAGATTTGATTCCCCTTCCTCTGGCCTCACTTATTTCACCAACCATGGATTCTGGATCCATCTCCAGACTCCTGTCTCACCTAATGGGCATGATTCACCCAGATATACCCAATCTCAGGCTAATGGTCTGGCTTTTCCAATTCCATTAATAGCCAGACAACCTATGCTGTCCTCTCCAGTCCAACACATACTCCTGTCTGATCATAAACCGTCTACATGTAAGTTATATTCCACTAAATTAGAAAGATTTGTTAACTGGGCAGTACAAAATAGCATTGATCGCTTCTCTGCTCCAGTTCATGATATTCTTGATGTTTTAGTCCAACTTTTTAATGTTGGGTCATCTTCTTCAACTATCAGTTGGCAGCAATATCCAATTTTCACATTGGTTTTCAAGGTTCTTCAGTTGCTTCGCATAAACTCTGCAAAGCATTTTTGAGAGGAACTCTCCTTTTAAGGCCCCCGTATAAAGACCCTACTCCCCCTTGGGGCCTAAATTTGGTGCTGCAAGCTATTATACACCCCTCTCCCTTTTGAACCAGTGGCTAAATGTGATCTCAAATTTATTTTTGAAAGATTATCTTCTTGGTAGCCTTAACTTCTGCAAGAAGAATTTCGGAAATTCAAGCCTTATCTTCCAAACCACCATATTTGATTTTTCACAAAGACAGAGTATCTCTCTCTGTACTAATCCATCCTTTTTATCAAAGGTGGTATCAGAGACAAATATTAATCAGTCCATCAGTTTACCATTATTTTTTCACAAAGTTTGAGAAGAAATGTGAATACTTGTTAAATTTATTAGGAATTCACAGACAATTGCATTTTTACCTTCATAGAACCAAAGACTTCAGGAAATCTGACCAAGTATTTTTTCCCTTTTCAGATGTTAAATTGGCTAAACCAGTCACCAAAATAATCTTGTCCAGATGGCTTACCAGTTGTATTACTTTAATTTATGATCGTTTGGGCTTGGCCTTGCCAAAATCGTTATGAGCCCATTCTACTAGATCAATGGCAACTTCATCTGTTTTCCAGGCTAAAGCCTCTATGGATGACATTTGTGCAGCAGCAACTTGAGCTACTCCTCATACCTTTGTTACTCATTAAAAATTGGATCTGGTCTCCATCATTCATTTCATTGGTGCTGAGGAACATCCTTCCTTGAGTCCACCCAGGAACTAAGGTAGATGGGGACTCTGTTCCATAGGTTGAGGATAGAATGAAAATTGACAACATCAGATAAAGAAGTTATGTACTCACCATAACGTTCCATCTGTGTTGTCCATTCTTATTCTTCCTTAATTCCCCACCCACCAGCCCCCTACCTTTGAACTCCTAGATGAGTGAGTAGTCTTAGGTGTGTACTTACCATGTACTGAGCTCCAGATGTAGTCTCTCTGAATACTTCTGATATTTTCTTTTACTTCTATTAGCAAACAAGATCTGAGGTACTTAGACAAGGTGCATTATGGGTAAGGGAGAAACTCAAGAGTTATGTGGTTACCAAGAGCTATTGTAATGGCCAAGTTGGATTCAAGGGATCGAATCCGAACCCATAAGTTGAGGAAGAATGAAAATGAACAACACAGATGAAATGTTATGGTGAGTACATAACTTCTTTTTTGTGTATAAATGTAAATAGAAATGTAACTACTCATTTGACTGGAACTTAGTATAATGCAATGTAAGCAAATGGAGCTTTTCACCCCAGGCCTCCACTGAAACTGGGTATTACCCAGTCGGGCTTTCCAGGTAAACAAAAACAAATAAATAAATAAGCTTTAAAAAAATCTATTCCTATTTTTGGACTTTTGTCCCCACATTATTTTTGGCTTTGTCCAAATTTCTTGCACGTACAAGTTCAGAGGTACAATACCATATAATATCATAGACAATGAAATATCAGAAATGTATTACCCTACATACCTAAGGCCAAAGCTGGCCAAGTCTAGAATAGTTTTAAAACGTACTTCCACCACAATACAGATATGAAATGTGTTCAGCAAAAATTATACATTGTAGAAGCATTCACTGCAAATTGTGTTTAAGGACAAATGGCATAAAAATCATGGCATTCATATGTTGCATTATTGGTCTCACAACAGTGGGGAAGAAAGAACATCAAGGATCAAGTAAAACTGTAATCTTGCAGGATAGTATTGTACCATTCATTCCTGCACAGTGGAGTCCCATATATATTCAATGTCCACAGCTTCCACTTATGCTTATGACTGTGGGCTTCTGCATCAAGTCTATGTACAAGCCATTTACCAGCCTGAATATCTCACAATAAAAATATGTCTTCTACAACTGATTCATTGGTGAATATTTCCTGTATTTGTGTCCAAAACATGCTCCTAAACAAATGTAAAGATGCTGAACAGACTACATGAAGTACCATCCTCATGCCACCTTTACTCTTCAACTAAAAAGTACACCTCATTTGACTTTTTGATAAATGCCATGGGATCTTTTAAAAGGATTCATTATGAAATTCCAGAAAGTACTGACAAAATGTAGACACCACATATATATTCCAGTTTACCCAAGATAAAAAAATAAATTAAGAAGAATTTTTTTCCTGAAAAAAGTGTTACATTTTTTTCCACAACATCCTAATTTTCTACCATTCATCTAAGAGAGCATTCTACTGTAAAGGAACAGTAGGATGCAGACCAAATGTAATACCTAAATTAGTCACATCCTATATAGTAAAATAAATAGCTCCGGTTCTAATAACTTCACCAAAAACTATACACTTTGATTTAGCCTAACAAAATATAAATGATCCTCCTTGAAGGCCATCACCTCAACAATCCAAAATGTATTCTTAACCACAACAAGCAAGTCATCAGAATATGGCAGTGCTATAGGGAAGATTACTTGTGGGCCTGTAAACCCATCATGCTCTTTTATTGTAGATATTTCTGATTTCTGAGGTCCAACCTGTTCCATTTGTCCTTGCTGTGCTCAGGGTAACTCCATCTCCAACCCTACCCACAGTTCCCACACACCCCTCCTTCTCTACTTTTACTTCCTCCCCTACGTTTTACACAACCAATCCCCGCCAGATACTTAACCACCCTATTATCCACACAGCTAATCCCAACTTAAATTGTTTATCTAGCAATTGAAATCGCAACTTTTCTCTACTGCGTGTTCCAAAACAGGTAAATCTTCCCCTTCCAAACTCTCTCTCTTAACATTCTGATTATTACTATATCCATCTCAGGTCTTCTCCTCCCTACCTACCTATCACTACATCCTTAAACATTCTAGTAGTATTCCTTCCTCAACGATTTTTGTCTTTGACATTGCTACTAATATTTAATCCAAAATATATCCTCATCTCATTCACCTCTCTACATGCATATACTCTAAATATAAAATATCAAACTACTACTCATCACCACGAGATAAAATAAATATTATTTTCAACTGCAGTTCTTTTATGTGGTGATATCCACCCTAACCCACGACCATCCACAATACTCCTCCATTAAGTCCTAACCAACTCTTGCCCCCTATCTCCATCATAAAATCCAAACCAAGACAAGATACTAAAAAATTAAAAAGAGCTTTCCACAACTTTAAAAGTTTACCAAATAAAACTAAAGAACTTCAAGCCTATTTTTCCCACTTCTCTCCTGATCTCCTCCAAGCCACAGAAACCTGTCTAAAACCCAATGTAAAACATATAGATATACTTTCCCATGGATATAGCATAGTTAGAAAGGACAGACACCACAAGAAAGGAGGTGCCATAGCCCTTCTTCATCAAAGCCACTATAACATCCACCCTTACACCAACTCCATCCCACATTTCCAATCTATTGAAGTACTTGTATCATTACTTAAACTTAACAACAAAACACTGTATGTATTATTCCTGTTTATATCCCCATTGGTGACAACATCCCCTTACTGGAGCACATTCTCGCCTGGGAATCTTAATACCATAACTTTTGAAAAAATTATACTATAATATGAACATGTCAACATTGACTGGCTCAGCCTCTCCACTCCTTTCCCCTCCTCTAGTATAGATCTCTACAGATGTAGACAAATGGTAAAAACACCCACCAGGTGCAATAATGCCAGAGACAAAGATTCCTAGACTGGATTTTGGTATCCAACCCAACTAAATATACAACTCCTGACACCTATCCTGTCTAAGGAATCACCTTTCTGCCTTTACCTATAGAAATAAATTCCACAAGCCCAGTCAAAAACTAAAAGTTATCACACCATCCCCAAAATCTCAATAAAGGCATTCATCAGTAGCGTAAAAACAGCTAACTAGTCTCACTTAAAAACCCTCCCCTAGGTGATGCAGTCAGTAGTTTCAATATCATATTCCTAAACGCTCTTAACATGTATGCCCCACAATGTACAAAAACAAGGCAAAATGAAACCCTCACATTGATATGAAATCTAAGCAAAACCATCTTAAACAATAGAGATAAAGCCTGGCTCAAATACAAAATCCATCTTATTCTCCATACCTACAGAAAACTTTGTAACAAAGCAAAAAAGATAAATTATAACAAAAATAGTTTTATGGCCACCTCCAACTAAACAATAAAAATAACTAAGAAATTCTGATCTTCAGTTCATAAACTATTAAATCCAGGTTCAAAAAAGCCACCAAGGCCCTCTCGGAGCATCTCCCCTCTTGAAACTACAACTACTTTCAGTACTTTATACTTTATAGAAAGCATAGCAAATCTAACAAATAATTCACCACTCCCTTTCAGCTCACAAGTAACTAAGGCCACCACTCTCCATAATCCAAATCTTAGAAGTAAACCATCTTCTAATAATAGTATTATTTCTCTGTCGCTCTGCATGCAAACAATAACCAATGCAACCCAAACAAATTTATTCTGTATAAATTGCGTATCCACACGCATGATAAAAAAAACTTTTACTGCATCATAGACCTTGCTCCACATCTACAGACAGCCTTCCTACTGAATACCTCAAAATGGTGACGGAAACTGTAGTCTATCCTTTCTGAATCCTAATAATCAGACCTCTGCTTGAAGCCTATGTACCCTCAGCGTGGCAAGTCATATATCATGCATCTACATAAAGAAGAAAACACAATGGAATTATCTACCTTCCGTCCCATTGCTGTATGCTCGCCCTCTACGAAATTCTTGAGAAATGTCTAATTAACAACAACTCTACTGTCTCTTGCAACATCAGCTCCTAACCCACACACAGCATGCCTTCCACCATACCTATTGTACAACAGTTGCATTAACTAACATCTTTCTTGAAGAACATAAACACATGCAGAGACTCTGGACAACTAGTCTCTTTCATATTCATGGATGTTTCTAAACTGTTCCACACAGTTTTTCATAACAAATTCTTTCAACTAATGTCAAGTATTGGCTAATCACCAACCATATTACAGTGGTTTAACAGCTACCTGTCAGAAAGATACCAGTGTGTCAAATGGCAAAACACACTTTTTCCCTGCCTATCACCACAGGTGTACCCCAGGGTGTGATCCTAGAACTTCTCCTTTTTAATACCTTTATAAACAACCTCCACACCACTACTGGCCATGCCAGCCTGTACAGTACACAAACAACTTAACACTCATATGTGCTTCAAACAACCTATCATTACCAATCTAAATTACCCAATAAGCTTTCACATCAGTTGAAATCTGTCTGCATGATGCCCAACTACTGCTTAGCAACAATAAAACCTAATTGCTGCTATTCTTCCCTAAATCCCTCAAAATGACAAACCTAATTTTAAAATTCAGTCTTTGAACCATACAGAAATTGAAGTACTCTTTCACACTAAGCTCCTTGACGTTGTAATAGACAGTAACATGAAATCTGACCTTCATGTCCAACACAATGTAAAAAGTCATCAAAAAATGGGAGAATTGTACAGACACAAATACTTCTCTAGCAACAATACTAAAATAACATTAACAAAGACTTTCCTTCTCCCCACTGCACTGTGTGGTGTCCCCATCCCCACCAATCTACAAGCATTGATTATTACAAAAGTAGAAGTGTGCTATGACAATGTTGCCAAATTTGCTTCCAATAACAAACACCACACCCTTAATCTCTCTCAACTCACCATCACCCATAAAGTACAAATCCACTGCCTGCCCTGCATTAAGCTCAATGCTGCCCACCTATCACCCAAATAGGTCACTTAGATTGAGCAATAAACAACTCCTGCACATTTACAAACCCAAAATCTATCCATGGCGTGGCTATACTGACACTCCTCTCATAGCTGAAAGTCCTGCTTACTTCTACCTCCCTTTTTTACTTTTTTCTGTATTCTATCCTACTCTAATTGCACATTTCTCTCCAGCTATTTATTATTTACCTATTTCAAACATTCCTGTAATAAACCAGCAAACATTTGCAAAATGAAGGCAACTGCAAGCACAAAAAACAAAATGTATATGGTGAAAAAACTAATATAATGTTAAGCACTTTTCTCTGTATGTTTATCAAACTTCTTCAGAACATATTGAACAGTAAAACCAAACACCCCTATATATAATTTCAAAAATAGTCATGAAATAAGTGATGTCATATAAGCTGTGTCCTTCCATGTTAGTTTTTAAAAAACACAGTCTCACTACAATAAAACACATGTAAAAACTATATACATTTATAACTATAAAATCTTCATATTTATACTAAGAACATTACAAAATAGTACATAGACTTGTACTTTTTTCAGCTTTTAACTTTCAAACTGGCACAAAAGAAAGGCTGTCAATTAATTCTGGCAAAATATTTGCATTTAAATGTAACTGCCATTGAAGCTCACAATATTCTAATAGTTCCCCACAATCATCACCTCAAGGATTCTTGCTGATGGAATCTAATACAAAGAATTTAAATTTTATGTTCAAGGAAGAATCACTTACACAACAATGCGTACTTAGAGCATTTTTTTGAATTTTTTTACATAGTATCAATGCTCTTTCAAGACTGACACAAGCTAGGTAAACAACATATTTGGAATCACAGTTCGAATAATTATAAGCTGTAATTTTACCAAAGTTATGTATGTATAAATGGTCAGAGTCCAATGTGAAACTACACTGGGAACAACACCCACATTTGTAAATGCCTCTTTTTATTTTAAATTCTGATTTGACCTTTTCAATTCATAGAAAAAATATTTTACATTTTTACTTCAGGAATATATCAAATTTGGTCTGGCACCATGTTTCCTGTGAAAAATTTTACTAGCAGACAAAAATTTTCCAATTATTTTTAATGATCTGCTTGAAAAGTATAGTGTCATTCACAGAGATTACCACCATTGCTTTCCCAAAAGATTGCTTTACTTTAACTGTTCTATTGATTGGTGTGCAAAGGCCCAAAAAAGATTTGTAAAAAAAAAAAAACACTAGACCTCTCATTGATTACTTCAGTTATAGTAGGATCCAGAAATGTGAAAGAATAACCATGTTTGTAAAACATATCCTTAACCACTTCAGTTTGTTATAAAAGGTGTCAAAAGTTGAAATCATTCTGGCCAGCCAAATGAGTTGTTCTTTAACTATATATTTTTTCTGTTTAATAGGATGATTACTTAAGAAAAGAACATAGTTTTTAGAAAAAGTAAATTTTCTATATATTGTGGATGAAAAACAATTACTGGAAATAACCTTAGGAAAAAAAAGAAGATCAAAATAATTAATTTGGATTTTGGAATATTCATAAGTGAATTTTTAAAAAGTAGCAGAAGTATTAATGTAATCAACAAATTCTAACAAATGTTTCATCACTCACTAACCAGATTAAAAAAATCTCATCCAGATATCTGTAATAGGCATTCCAACAGTTACAAAATGAAGTGTTGAAAACAAAATTTTCCTCTTAATAACACATAATAATATTTACAAAAATGGGTGCACAGGCTACAACCATGGCGACTTCTGAAACTTATCTGAAATATTCCCTTTCACATAAAATAAGTTCTGTTTTATTACTAGTTCTGTAGAGGTATTACGAATATAAATATCAACCATAGGCAAAAACTTGTATGATAAAATCATTTCTTTAAATCATGATAAACCTACATTATGAGGAATAGAAGTAAATAAATTGACATCAGTATTAACCAAAATATTATAAATATTTTTTTAAACTTGCTGTGAGATGCCAAGAATCTAATAATTGTGAATGTTTATTGATGTAGGATTTCAATTTCCAATCAACTTAAACTGCTCGTGGTTGTAGAACCAGCAAAATCCACAGTCAGTCTTAAAGGGGATTCTCTGAATTCTTATGCACTTTTGGGATTTCGAACACCAAAGGTGTTAAAGGTTTTCAGACTTTCAAAAATTATATTTGGTTTCACTTTTCAAGTGTTTGCACAGTTACCCATTTCAATTTACTTGCTTATTCCCAGTCAGCTCCCATTTCAAGACATACCCCCTCTACCCAACATCATTCACCTCCCATTCCAAGCCATATCCTTTTTTACCTTATATCTAAATTTCCCTAAACTAACCTAAGTCTGTGCTTCTTTGTTTCTCTTCTACCAATATTATTCTTAATTAATATAAGGATATACTATGGACTTCCGTGTTTTGCCAGTTTCTTTAAAAAAATTGCATTCCATTATAAAATTCATCCTTTCTTGCAAACTGAAAGCATATTATTGCAAAGCAACTCATGCCAGTTGTATCATCTACATGATAGTGTTACTAAACTTATAATTTTACTTTGTGGAGCCTTTCTCCCCAGGCCTCTGCTGAAAATGAATACTGTATTAACCCAGTCAGACTTTCCTGGTAAACAAATGCCAAATAAATGAATGCTTTCTGTAGCTCTGTCCCCATGCAGGCAAGCATTGCATTCATAACTGTACAAAAGAGGGCTTATAGGGCACTCCTTTTTAACATCAGTATCTACGGGACTAAACCACACACCCATCCATTGATTAACCATTTAACATTACTTTACAGATACATGGATTGCAAAAACCCCAGTACACTTACTACTGATAACATAAGCCAACAAAATATTCCACATTGTCAAACATGTTTGCTATGTCACAATCAAACTGCCTATAGAGTCATTTTTTTCAAATACTAGAGGCCAACTCTTTCAATATAATCAACATTTCCTTAGAATCACAGCCTTTAATGCTGTACTTACTACCATCTGCCAGAAGTTTAGGAAGAAAACAATCTCTAATCTTGTGTGATTATTTTTATCATAAGTTTATTGTCAAAATTACACAACTACAACCGCCTCCAATTACTAACCAGTTGTTTAGAACCTTTTTACATAGAAACGTTATGGCTGTTTCACATATTTGTGAATACTGAACTCCCTGACACAATCACTCATTTAGAACATGAAAAAAATGTTTATAATCATATAAACTGTATAAGGAATACCATCCAAGCTTGGTACAGACTGTACATTAACAGCTTCCACTGAAGAGCAAAAAAAATGAAAGCAAACACTTTACTGTAATAAGCCGATCACTGCATTGTAGTGATCAGCTTATTACAGTTAGATCCATGCCCTCTCCAAAAAAAAAAAAAAAAGTCCGTTCCTACTACTGCACACTTACCAAGTGGCCAGATTCATGACCCCCCCCAGCCATTCAGGTCCCATTTCTGAGCCCTGCCCCTGACACACTTTACTGACATTTTATTTAAAAAAAAATTTCTTCTTTTAATTTGTAGCAAACTGCTTGTACAAATGTAGCAAAATACCCTGCCCACATGGAGCACTGCTGCACTCATAATTTAATTAAAAAAAAAAATCTTCCCTTAAACTGTAGCACATTTCCCCCCAGATCGGGTGAAGATGACACCACAACTACTGAGTGTAACTCATTTCCTAACAGGCTTCACCTCCTTGATGCCAAGAAATACCTGTCTGTATAATTGAGTATGTTTTTCTCCATTTTCAACATGCCAGAATTATTAGCTCTAAGTATGTACTATATTCATGTAACAAGGTGGCATATCATATTTTATGTGATATACAGCAAGTTTTATTAACTTTTTGCTTATCAGCTCTCTACTAGGCCGTCCAGTCAGTAACATTGTTGCATACTCACATGATCCTTCAACAGTAGCTGCTGTTCACGTAGCATAAAGGGAGCTATAGAACAAGGACCTTTCAGTTTTTTAAACAACTTTATCTTCCTTAAGAACAGTACAGTTTTTACCGAAATTTTATTAGGTGACCGCAGTGGTGCAGTGGTTAGCATTGTTGCCTCACAGCAAGAGGTTTTCCGGTTCAATTCTCGGTTGGGGTGCTTTATGTGCAGAGTCTCCATGTCCTCCCTGTGGTCATGTGGGTTTCCTCCAAGTGCTATGGTATCCTCCCATACTCCAAAGACATGCAACAGGTGAATTAGACACTCTAAATTGGGCATAGGTGCAAGTGTGTAGTACAGAAGAAATACTGCAGCAGGGCTAGCCACCTGGTGGTGTAAACCTTGGCTCGAGATGATTGTCACTGTTGAAGTGACACCCTGACCCCATGTGCAAAAATGGGAAAAGGTGTTGAGGATGGATGGATCAGCAACAGTAATTCTTTTTCTAGAAAAGAATTATCATTCTGTGATAATTTGAGTACATTTATATAGTATTAGTAAAAAACACTGCTATTTCAACAATAAAGATATGTGAAAAGTCAAAGCTGAAAACATTATACATTTTTGTTTATAAACCACATTTCCCCAGTCCATAACCAGTTTACCTAAATAGATTAACCTCTTCCCTTTTACTTCTCAGAAAATACCTCTGTGTAAATACTGTGGTACGAATTTTAGTTCCATTGACTGAATAGATATCTTTCTCCTTTTTAACATGCCAGCATCATTATCTTCCAAAAACTGAATATTATTATTCAACATATATCTATATTGTTTTTTCCCCCTATGATTTTCAGCAAACCTTTTCATCGTATAACTAAACTTTATGTTTTTGCTTATAAGCTATCCACCATGCAAAATGTTCAAGTGGAACGAAGAGATTTGTACACATATGATCTTGCCATAGTTGTCTTTGTTCAAACATAATCACTGGAGTGCTAGAAGAGGTATCCACCTGTTTTTTTTTTAAACCTTTAGTTTCCCTTATAACATTACAAATATCAAAAAAGCGGACCAAATAACTAAGTGGTCTGTAAATACAGCCATAGTAATACTACTTTCAATCTCAGGCAAAGTATCCAAATGCTAACAGTAATCAGTTTTATTTTTTCAATGATTTCTGCAATGTGTATATAGACATCACCTACCCAACTGCCAATGCAGACTATTCATGTCTTTCCTATACTTTTTTTTTGTCCCTCCCCCATTGCTTCATATCTCCTGATCATATCCCAATGCCCCCATCCATCGCCGGGTCTGCCAGCTCCTCCATCCAACCCTGAACTAACTACTGATTCTGGGTTGGGGCAAACATGGAACTTAAGGGTACCATGAGGGGCTGCAAGTAACTACTTCTGTGAAGGTGAAGGATTTTTTGAGTTATGACCTACCCTAGTTTCTTTATTCCTCCCAGTTTCCCAGGTTATGTGATGTCATCTGAGGGCCATTTGCCTCTATGGATTTTGCCGTCCCTCAGGGAGTGTCAAGATGAATGTCCCTCCTTCCTGGGATCCCTCCCCAGCAGTCTCTCAGAAGCCCAAACTGCTAATAGAACCCAGGTCTTCTGGGCCGTAGTTAGGGCTTTATCCCTCCGCACCACACCACTGGCTGTCTTCCCTACATTTTTTTACATTTACAGGAATTCTGCCTGTCTTCTTATAATTTAAATCACCAGCAATAAGTATTCATGTAATAACCATGACATAAAGTTTCATAGGTTCTAATAACTCTGCTCTGTTCATAACATTAGTACGTCTGTAAAAGAAATGTGCAAGTAGTTTTAATATGAAACCAATAATCAACTCTAAGCAAATGTCCTCTTTTCCAGTACTACTGCCTAAGGCATATCTGACTTAATATCAGTACCTACTGTGGTCCTAATGTCCTGTGCTGTACACTGCCACATGGCAATTCAAATTGCTTATGGTTCAACTCAGGTAAAAACTATATACTTAATAAACAACACCAACAAACTGTAGTGTACACCAGTACAAGACATTAAACATTCTATCCTCATTAATCATTCTGTTAACATTGGCTGAAAATAATGTAAACGTATACCTTACATTTTTAAGTTTGAGCTCATGAGTATCTGTCAGTTTACTTCTTTTATCTCTGACATTATCATCCTGAGCTAGATAATAATCAGTATATGCAGCAACAGTGCCTAAAACTGCAAAGCTATTAAATAATATTACCAGTAAAAAATGCAATATTATTTGGAAGAGAAGTAGCTTCAGAAAATTCTCGGAATGTGTTTTGTCAATAGGAAGTAGAGTTGGTGATTAGAGTCAGGCCTGTTAGTAACCTACTCCACTACCTGCAGTGGTAGACAGTGTCTGGGTTGTAACCACATCTTTTATTTCAAAATACCATTTTATTGTATAAACCTTTTTTCCACAGTGAGAGCAGCATTTCTTATATTTGTTTATAAATTGACTATCAGATCCACAAAAAAGTTTTTTTTTAATTGACCCAAGTAGGACACAGTACTTTAGAAAGCCTGCAGTACTATTAACACTAGGAATATGTCGCAGTTATCAAGGAACTGTAAAGTAAATCACACCTCTCATGTACATGCCCTAACATTTCTGTCATCTTTAACTTCATTAACAGAATCCACAAACTGACAAGTTAAAAAGGAATCAGATAATTCAAGTTCAATAAATATATCATTCCTGAACTACACTGTAGGTTTGCAACTGACATTTAAGTTAGTAAAAAGATAGTCAAGTATTTTTTTCCACAGAAAAACACAGTAAAGCTACTTTGAATTACAGTCAAAAATGTATGAAGTAAGGAAAATGTTTGAAATGCAAGTTCACAGAATTTTTCCTGTCCTAAATCTATAAGGGAAATAAGGAATGACCATCTTCAGCCGTAAATTCCAATGGTATCACCAAAGCATCCAAACGATATACTGATTGATAGGGGATGTCTGTTAGTGCCTTATGTGAACTACTTGATTTTTTTTAGCTGTTTTGCACAGAATCTGATAGGAAGATCCAGCTACTGCAGCATATGACTTTTTTTTTTGTTAGGAGCACCTCTTTCCTAAAAATTATACTGTCTGTATTTAGAAAGAACACTGCCATTGCTTTCCTGCACCTCCAGAAAAAATGAATCCTCCAAAACAGATGACAAGTCCTCCAAAGAGCTAGACAGAGTATCAGGAAAACAGTGAGTACCGGAAAAGTAGTAGAATTTTCCAAAATAGGAGCATTGTTGTCTGTAGCTGCACATTTCTCCACAAAGTAAAGGAATATTATCTAGTCCATCAGAAGATATCTTAATAATTTTAAATTTATCCACTTGAGTTCCAACCTCAGAATCAAAACAAGTATCAGACAAAGCAATAATAGTAGCTGTAGCCCCAGATATTGTGGAGCTTTCCCCCTTTATCTTCTCAACAGGAAACACCACCTTTGAAAAGAGAAGGGGAACTTTATTACTATATACATATTTATATATGTTAAATAATCTTCAACTGCATAGAAATGTAATATAATTTATTCATATTGATCACTTCTGCAGTACCTTAAGTATACGGGTTATATCCCTCAAGGATATAACAGCCAATCAGCTTTCAAAGCTTCAGGGCACCTTACACGTGCCCAAACCATTAGCTCCTCAGCAGCTCTCGAGGCTTGACGGTTGGCTTGTGATGTTCCTTGGTAGGGCAGATAAGTTCCTATCAGGGAAACAAATTCCATTAAAAAAAAATGTTTGTTTGATTTCCTTTTCAAGAAGGTTATTTCAAAGACAGGAGTTTGTGTTTTCATGGAAAGTCATGAGACTATATTATACTTTTAAATGGGTGTGTTCTTTTTCCCTGCTGGTTTAAAAGTCATTTAAAATATTTTAAAACATTTTTTTCTGTGGAGAAATTGTGCTTATTTTACTTTGTGGGGTTAGCAAAGAAATGTAAAGTGTGCTTTACTGCGTTTTTCTGTGGAAAAAATACTTTTAAAGACTTCAGTTTTTACTGGCTTTTAGTCCTTGTTTTCCCCAGGAAAGAGGCACCATTTTCATCTTGACCACAGACAAACTATTGTCTGACCTTTTTCCAGCCACAAAAGTAAAGGTTAAGCAAACAGACTTTGCCACCCCACCAGTCTAAAAACTTAGCTAAGCTGGAGGTGGGTGACTGTTGTAGGCATTAATTTTATCTCATCCCACTCATTTTTTACCTCAGATCCCTGTGGTGTAGCACGTACAGCCACTATGGACTGGGGATTAGCCACATCCTCTACAGCTGTTGAGGTCCTTTCGGTGGGCAAGGGATAGCCACTCTTGTCAGTCCTGTGAGATGGAACAGGGAAGGCTTCCCTGTTTTGTCAGAATGTTGTGCCAGTCCTCAGGGAAGCTGCTGCTGTTGCCATTAATAACAAGCAAGGATTGACCCCATTTCTCCTATCAAAAAGAAACAGAAAATGAAACATGTCTCAAACCTCCTCAGACAAGGATAATTAACCGGATCTGGCTCACGGTTTAATGTAGGTTATTGGTCCTTATAAAATATTTTCTGGTAAAAGAAAGAAGGATACCTGGTATCCCAAAGAGATTCAAGACATTGAAACTGGACAGGAAGATGAAGGGACTGATATTGGGTTTTCTTCTCAGATTTTTGATTCAGACTCAGAGGAGAGCTCAGTTTCTGATTCTTCCTGTGTAGATTTCTCTTTCAGTGAGACTGTTTCTTGAATGTCCCACTGTTTTCAGTGGGAGAACACTGAAGTTTCTCAGTACCTCAAAAAATACTATGAGCTGTTACAGAAAACAAATATCCCGACCATTCACCTATTCCTCCAATTCTGTCAGCTATGGAGGATGTGTGTGCTTCTGCCTGTAATTTTCGTAATACTCAGCCAGCTGCTCTTAAAAAAGCTGGTAGGATGTATAAAGTTCCTCATTCTTTTAAGTTTTTATACATTCTTCCCAAACCTGACCCAGCAGCTACAGCTTTTATTAATCCTACCGCTGCTGTTGAACGTTTAGTTAATAAAAATCCTACTCTTTCTGATAAGGATGGGAAGATTACTGATAAGTATGGGAAAATTGTATGCTTGTACAACTTTGATTTTCAGAATTTTGAATTGTCAGGCTCGTATTTATAGTTTGTTCTGACTAATTGCGAAAGTATGAGGAATGTTTTGTCTGCAGTTTCTTCTTATGAGAAAAAATCTGCTTTAAATAATTTAGTTTCTTCTATTGTACAAGTCATTACTCATTGTTCACAATATGTGTATGATTCAGTCTGTGTGGAGGAGGTTTGCCTGGCTGTGTTCTCAGAGCCTCCCAGATGATGTTAACAATGACATTTTAAATTCTGCTTTGGCTAGAGTTTTTTTTTTGGTCCCTTTACTGCAGAGGTGATCAAAGAGTGTGATGATAGGGTTAAGTTGATGCAGGGAATCTCTAAGATTTTTAGCCTTCCTTTTCCAAAATTTCTGAGGGATTCTCTAACCCCTCATCCAGTTTTGGCAGAAAACAAAATAAACCGTCTCAACAAAGTGCAGGTAAACAGATGTTTAAGAAGAAATGGCAAGGGGGTTCCAAGAAGAATTCAGACCCCCAACCAAAAACAGTCCAAGTCAGAATGACTATTTAAGGGGCTTATACTCCCCTCCCATTCTGGCAGTCCCATTTCCCTTCCAGAAAGTCTGAATCTCCACTTTTGTCTTGGGCAACCAATAGTTTCAGACAGATGGGTTCTGAAGATCCTTTATCAATGTTACAGATGGCAGTGAGAGGAAATTCCTCTTTTCAAGGTGGCAATCCATCATCCACTGGACCAGACTCTTTTATTTCCACCTTTCCTTCATCACATGCTGTCTCAGCGAGTGATAGAACCAGTTTCTCCTTCCCAGGTGGAAAATTGTTTTTATTCAAGGATGTTTTAGTGCCAAAATAAGAAAACACTTGGAGAGCAGTTCTTGATCTTTCTTTCCTAAACCTGTTTGTGATAGTCCCCAAGTTCAAAATGCTGTCAGTTCACAACCTGTTACCTCTTCCTACACATTCAAGTTTCCTAGTAACACTAGATGTAAACGATGCTTATAATCACATCTGTATTCATCTAGGTTTCAGTTGTTTCTTACTGTTGTTAGTTTGGATCACATAGCAGTTCTCTACTTTACCCTTTGGACTATCCACTGCACCAAGAGTGTTCATAAAATGTCTAGCTCCATTTATAGCTCATTGCAGGCTACAGGGTTTCCACATTTTTCCATATTTAGATGATTGCTCATCCTTGCAGAGTCTTTTTCAAACTGTTAGGAATGTGTTTCTTGGGTGAGAAATCTCTTACATATGCTGGGATTCAAAGAGAATATTCTAAATGTTTTTTACTCCTTCACACAGGATTTTATTCCTGGGGGTGTCAGCTACACACCTCAGTTCAAACAGATTTTCTTCCATGAGAAACAAATAAATCTATGTCTACATCTATTTCTAAGATTTTCCACTCAAACTTTGGTCACTGCAAAAGAATACCTCAGGATTCTGGATCTAATGGCAGCTGTGATTCTCATGATACCCATGACAAGACTCCATAAAAGAAAGATACAATGGTATCTGAAATATCTTTGGTCCCAGCACCAGCATCCTCTGTCCTTTCAAATCCCAGTGCTAGGGTTTGTCAGAATGGAAATCATTTGGTGGAGACAACAAATATCCTTAAGTCAAGGTCTCCCCTTTTACACCCCTGTTCCAAAGCAGTCACCATAGACACCTTGGACTTTGCTTGGGGAGCAGCTTCAGGAGAGATAAAAGTGCAAGGTGTGTGGGACTCCAAGGAAAGATGCAAGCACATAAATGTAAAAGAGATGCTTGCCCAGGACAAGACACCAACTCTCCGAATCACCTTTAGTCCCTGGGACCTCTTGAAGTTGTTACAGACAATACAGGTTATGTGGTACATCAACAAGCAAGAGAGAACCAGGTCACACCCTTTTTGCAGACTAGCCATGTTAACTTGGAATATAGCTTCACAGCACAGTCTCACTCTACAAGCATCCTGCATTCCATCAGAGCAAAATTTTGTGGCAAACAAGCTGAGCAGGACAAGGGCAGACCCTCACACATGGAAACTAGATTGGGGGTATTCCAAGATTTGATCTATCTGGGAGGAGTTCCTCAAGTAGGCCTGTTTGCCTCCTCTCTGAACAATCAGCTGGCAAAATTATGCTCCAGGACTCCATGCAAGAAGACCTGGAAGACAGATTCCTTTCTTTTCCTTGGACAGGAGTGTTTTCTACCCTTTCCACTGATACCCAGGGTACTTCTGAAGATTCAGAAGGAATTCTCCAAGACCATTGTGGTGTTTCCCTTCTGGCCTAGGCAACAGTGGTTCTCTCTTCTTTTGGAAATTGCCAGGAGTAATTACCACATGGTTTCTCACAGACTGGATCAGCTCACACAAGATAAGAAGTGTTTGATACACGTTAACCCCTGTCAGCTTCAGTTGACTGCCTGGGTGATAGATCTTAATTTCCTTTAGGCACCTGTTTAGTGAAAACTTGCAGCAGATAATAATGGAGGCAAGAAAGCCTTCTGCCAGAAAATCATATATTAGCAAATGGAAACATTTTTTTTTCTATTGTGGCAATAACATAATAAGCCCCCATTCAGTTTACTTGTTCTCTGGTTTTACAATATATGGGTAAGTTACTATCCTATGGCTTTGCTTACTCCACCAACAAAGTTTATTGATCGTCCATTTCAGCATGTCTGTCCATGGATCCTCCTCTTTTAATGCGTTCTCATTTTAAAATGTTTTTGAATGGGGTTTTGCATAAGAAGTCTCCAAGAAAACTGATGGCCGCTTGGGATCTTATTTTTGTATTAGAGAAGCTTACACTTGCTGCATCTGAACCGGCTAACCTGGCTAGCTTGAGGTTCTTAATATGGAATACAGTTTTACTGATTGCTCTGACATCTTCAAGAAGGTTATCTGAGCTGTAAGCTCTTATGATGAGTCAACCCTATCTCATTTTCAACAGTGACATGGTTTCTTTGAGAACTAATCCTTTTATGCTTAAAGTGGCATCTGAATTTACTTTAAGACAGACTATCTCCCCATTTTGCTTTTCTGAACCTGGAAATGAGGGAAAAAATATACCCTACAGCTTGGATGTCCACAGAAAACTCAAGTAAGATTTTACAGAACTAAATCTTTCAGATCTTCGACTCAATTTTTCATTTCTTTTGAAGGTAAGAGGAAAGAACAACCTGTGTCAAAATAATCTATTTCCAAATGGTTGTCTAAGGGTATTACCTTTTAATCTGATGTCTTTTTCATCTGTTCTCAACCGATTGGTCTCAGATCTTTGGCTCCATAGTGCAAGCTCTTCCCATACCCATAATCCACTCACCTCCTTTGCTGCTTCATAGTTCGAGTAGCTGTGGGATAGATAAGCAATTTCCTTTATATTGTGGTAATTTCTTTTTCACTTATTTTCTTCTCCTCCTCGTTCCTTATTATAAAAAATGGGGGGATATATAATTATACAGGTTATTTATTTCCAACTCAAGTCATCCGGCCTTGTGCCCTTCACCTTTCTTACTACCTAATTGCTAGGTACATGTTCCACATAACATTGTTGATATTTCTTTATTTCTTATTGTATACCTCTCTGGTATTAGTATTGACCATTGTTGGTATATCATGTTGATTTATATACTGTTCTTGTTGTGGTGTTCGTTTCTTGTTGTGGTATTATTTTAAAATGTCAGATAAACCAACTGGCTTCAAAAAGTGCCTTTCATGTTGGCACAAAATCCCTAACTCACACACTCACTCTGAATGTGTCTACTGCCTCGGGGCAAGTCATATTATTATTAATTGCAATGTTTGTACTAGATTCATGCATAGGGCTCTAGAAGATTGCAAAAACAAACTAAAGGATTACTCTCCTCCACTTCTTCCTCTTCATCTGGAGCTCCCTCCTCATCCAAAAAATCTTTGGAGTCTACAAAAGGAGATACAGCTGACAAAACTAAAGATTCAAGGATGCATTCCTCTGATGACTCTCCTCCTCCTCCTTTGGACTCAGTTCCATCTGAGAAAATTAGAAGAGCATCAGATCCAACTACTTCTTCAGATCTGACCCCTCCAAAGTCGAAACCATTGGATCTGACTCTCCCTTTAAATCCGTCTCGAGCCATGTCAAAGTCTCCACTTGCAAGATCTAATTGCTCTCTGGAGCCTGTCACTTGAAGGATGCACTCTCCATTCTTGTAGGTGACACCTCGAAGGGTATCTCGTCTACCCTCGACCTTTTCATCCCACAGAAGTAGATGTAGACAGTATGATGAGAAAGTTTCTCAGAAAGTAGATTCAGTTGGGATTTATTCCTGTTCCAGCTCCCATTGGACCTGTGAGCCTACCTCCAGTTCAGTCCAAGCTTTTGCCTCCTACTCCAATCAGTGCACTGGTTTCAGAGCCTACTGCCCTGAGAATTCTGAGCTTGTCTGTGTCAGAGCCAAAGGCTTGGCCTTTGATGACTTCAACACCTTTTCTGATCAAGACATCCCTAAATCTGTTGGAGCCAGAATCATCTCAAAGCCATAGCATCGGCACCAGATCTAGAGGGTTGGGTTCAACTCCAAAGTTTTCTGAGCCGTCTGTTCCTCTCGGAGCCCTGGCACTGGACAGCTCAGTTTTGACCTCTGTGCTGAGACAGGATCTTGGGGAAATTGGGTTTTGCTCTGTGTAGGTGGCTTCGGGTACTGCCAGGTCAGGACTTGGTTCCCTCATGGCCTCTGCCTTTGATGTAGTGTAGAGAGTACTTTCCACCTGTGTGGATAGGACATCCTTGCCCCCCTTGGGTCCACCACCTCCTCAGCTGTCTGCTGTGGATTCTGAGAATTTTCATCTTGTCCCATGGAGACAGCCAGCCCAATCAAGCTTGGAGACAGTCCTCATTCGGATTCCGCTGGCACTTCCGAGTTCTCCCCGGAACCTCCCACCAGTGAGCCTTCTCTGAAGTGTGGATGTAAAAGGAGGAACCAAAGACACTGACTTTGATGAAGGGGAAGGGTCCTCCAGATCACGTCTTGAGGATGTCTCTTTCTGTGAAATCCTTGAACTTTTGTGACAGAAATGCAGTTGGTTTTCCGATCCCCTTCCCATAAAGAGTCAGTGTTTCTCAAGACTTTTGGAGCTGGGTCAGTTACATCCTGGGTAGTCCCCATAGTGGATAAGATAGTGGACCTCATCTCCCACAAGAGCTGGAAGGATCCAAATGTCACAGAGCCCATCCCCAAGAGGCCAGAGAAGTACCTCTTTGTGCTGAAGGATAGGGCCCATTGGAACAAGGGTCCCCCAGTGGATGTTATGGTGGTAGCAGCAGCCACCAAGAAAGAACTTGCTGTACAGAGGTTTTCTGTCCATCTCCCAAACAGAGAGTCCAGGGCATTGGACAAATATAGGAAGCATACCTATGCTTCAGTGACCTTTGCCCTCAGGTCACTGAACTATTTGGCACACATTATGAGATTTCTGAGAGAACTTATCAAGGAGTTTTCCAATATACTCCCAGGGTCCAAGTCTGTAGAGGACAAGAAGACAGTCTCTTCTCAACTGGCCACCCTCCAGTTCTTGTCCAACTGTCAATAAGGTTAATTTCTCATGCTTCAGAGGGAGCTTCAAGAGCTGCAGGGTCAGGAAATGCTGTAAGAAGGCATGCCTGGATGCGTCTTTGTGAGTTTGCAAAGCCCTTCAAGATGTCATTTGTCAAGGTTCAGTTTGATGGATCCACCTTGTTTGCCCTTATAGTGAAGGTGGGAAGACATTTTCTGCTGTAGGAATACATTTTTATACCCCTCAAAGGACCTTCTCCCAGATCTAGAGAAGAGGCAGAAAGATGTGGTTCTGAAAGACACAAATATCTTCCCAGGACTCCTATGGAAACAGATCCCTCATGGCAGAGGAGGAAACTCTAATGAAAGATGTTGCCCCTGTGACAGAGGTGGCCTGCAGCGTCAGGGTTTCAGAGGTCTTTTTTTCTGAAAAGCCATTTCAGCACCCCTGAAGGGTTGCCTGACTGCTATACTCTGGAGGTAGTTGGAGGGGGGGGGGTGCTTATCTCTGCACACATAATCCTGAAGAGCCATTACAAAAGATACTTGAGTGCACAAAATAATATCTAGAGATGGTTATGCCATTTTTCCTTCTATCTCCCCAACAGGTCAAAAAAAATTCCCGACTTTTCACCCACTCGGGGGAAAGCAGCAGCCATAGGAATAGACCTACTGAGAAAAAGAGTCATCCAAGCGGTAGCCTCAGACCAACAAGGATTCAGAACCTATTTGAGATTATTTTTAGTGCCTAAGAAGTCATGGGACCTAAGACCAGCTTTGGATCTCAGCAATCTAAATCAATTTCTAAAACACTCGAAGTTCCGGATGGTCACAATTCAGTCCATTCAGCCACTGTTGTGGAAGGATGATTGGATGTGATCTGTAGCTCTCCAGGATATGTATGTATCTCAAACATCTAAACTGGCTCGAACTACCACACCTCCTACTCCTCTCTCAGCTCCAAATTATACACTCCATTATTTATTCACCATCCTACTGTCCAGCACTAGGCACCATAATCTCCCACTATGCCCCATCCAGATTACTCAGGAGCTCCACCCAAGACCTTTTACAAATTTACAAGCCCAAGTCCAAAATAGGAGCCATTACATACAGCTACCATCCCTCTATTGCTTGGAACAAACTCCCACAAGAAGTTAGATCACTTTCACATCCTAAAGTATTCAAACTAGCGGTCTATATCAGTTCAATGAAACAGCACATCATCGAATATAACAACCTCGAACTTCTAACCATGAAATCTAAAAACATCGAAAGCTCAGAACAGCAAATTTTTTCCCTGGGAAAAGATTCACTGTTTCGAGAAACACACACAGAACACAAGCACACCAAAAAAACAGCAATCCACACACATACACTTAAAATCCTACATCTAACCCTACACTAAACTGTACATACAGTACTATCTATCCACTATACTTAACCCAAACCCTAACCCTAAGGTCCATCACTATCACACACTCACCTCACCCGCGCCCTAACCCTAACTCACATACCCCGCCCTAACCCTAAAATCTATCACTATCGCACACTCACCTCACCCACGCCCTAACCCTAACTCACATACCCCGCCCTAACCCTAAAGTCTGTCACTATCGCACACTCACCTCACCCACGCCCTAACCCTAACTCATATACCCTGCCCTAACCCTAAAGTCTATCACTATCGCACACTCACCTCACCCGTGCCCTAACCCTAACTCACATACCCTGCCCTAACCCTAACGTCCACATAATCGCACACTTACCTGAACCCAACCTGTAACTTTCCACCACAGTGCCGAAAATAGCGAAGCCACGGAAACGGACAACCAAATTATTTCCCTAGGAAAAAATTGGGTTATCTGCAGCTTCGCTGTTTTCAGGTTGATATTAGACCATTCGAAGTATTAACACTTCAGTGATCTAATATAGACCCAAACTAGCCACTAAAGAGTACTTAAAAAGTCACTGGATTTGTACCTGTTCTCAGCCTCCTTGAATATACCATCACTAAATAACAAACATAACTTCCTCTGTCTTACCATCATTTCTTCTCCTCTATACCAAATCATTTACAACTTAAACTGGTCTACTTCATCTTTTTTTACCTAACACTATCTCCTTTCCTTCTGCTGCAGTATTCTTCATAACATTTTTATAGATAATTGTAACTGCATATATATGATAACTGTTCTATTATTATGAATGATTATAATGTTAACTGTGTTTGTAACGGTTATATATATTTTTGTAACTATGTTTTGGAGCTTTTCTACTCGGGCCTCTGCTGAAAAAGGGCTTTTGCTCAGTCAGACAATCCCGATTAACAAATGTAAAATAAATAAATAAATAAAATAAATGTACTATCATATCAACATACACAGGTGCTCTATGATTTCCTTTGGAGACTGGTAATAAATAAGTTACAGTAAAGGGGACTATGCCATATAAGAAGCAAGTTGAAAAAATGTGTTTATTGTTTGGGAAGGAAAAGACAAGAGAGCATGTTTTTATTTTTGAAATGTAAAAGAGTGGTGAACCTCTGGAAAAAGTTGTATGAAGAAAAAAGTTTTGAGAATATTAATGAAATAAACAATATAGATATAAATATGATTATGTATAGAAATTATAAGAACAAGAAGAAAGGATATGTGAGAAGGGTAGATAAGAATTTATTTTATGCAATATGGATTATTTGGAATGAAAGACTGAATGAAACTTTGTTTAATGGAAAATGGATTTTGGCAGATGTACTGTGAAAATTAGATTATGGTTGTGGAAGATGTGTTTGGCAGTTATGGAAGAATAGCAATGAAGATGTCATAAGAAAAAATAATAAACAGTAAAACATGTAAATGTGTATACACGTGTCTGTAAATTTGTAAATAATGTGTTTTTTTATGTTGAGAAAATAAAGGACCCCTATTCTATTTCATAGGTGCTATAGGATCATTTACATCTACCTGAACTACCACCAACTCAAGCAGATGGGACCTCAGTTTAACATCTCATCTGAAGGATGGATGTGTCAATGTTGGTCATAACTTTTCCTGACAATTCCATTTTTGTCCTGTTAACAGACTTGTTATTTGGGCTCATGTGTACCACTTCCACATACAGTGTTTAGAGCTGGTGCAGAGAGAAGGTAGTCCCCACACTGACAAGAACTTTTGCTACCACAGTAGAGTAACCTCATGTCACCACTGTATCATACACACCTTCACGCACAATCAAGCAGTGGAGACTGTGACACTGCACACATGCCTGCACATCCTACACAGGGTACTGGGCTAATGCATGTAAACAGAAGTATCTGAAGTAACTTAGTAGCATTTGTTTTGTACAGTACACATGTGCATATGACCTACAATAGGTCACATGTCATACAAATAGTACTGTTTTTCTATGTCTCTCTCTGCTATTGTCCTTCTTTCTATGTGATTTGATGTTTATTGCTTTATACCTATCAATTTATGTTTTCACCTTCTGCTGGATCTACCATGGCTGTGCCAGTGGAGTAGCTTTTCCACCCCCCCATCAGCATTCTGCCTGGCTCCAAGCCTGCTTCTTTGTTGAGTGTGGTACAGAAGTGGCTAGGTTGCTTCTCCTATGGCCTCTGTCAGTCACTTATTGGAGGGGAGTGCTATTCTCTCTGATGCCACTACCAGGGGTTTACAATTTGTCACTCAGTACAAGTTGGTGGAAGTGGTAGGTGAGTTGCTGGACATGTAGCTGAAAGTCCACATTGGCTACTTGGAGAGGATCCTCATGCACCTTCAAGAGTCACACAACTCCCTGGCTTTGCCTTCATCACTTAAAGCAGGGCCCAGTGGGGAATGTGGTCAGGATGCTTACCAACCTTTTACTAGGTCTAGCTAAGGCAGTGTGGAAAAAGTAGGGTTATACCCACCCTATCTGCCCTCCTTGTGTTCTCCTTCCTTGTATGTCACCTCCCTCCCTTGTTGTTCAGTGCTCCCCTTCACCAATGTCTTTCCTTTGTCTGTATTTCTTAAATTCCATAGTCTTCCCACCCCACCGGCACCTCCTCTGTCAGTCGTCTGTGTTTTATGATTGTTTGTTTGTTTGTGTGTCCTTGCTTCCAAACTTCTGTCTCTCTTTCCATCCCCTCTTACTCTTACACCCTTCTCCATCTTTTCTTATCTTTAAAAGAAGAAAAAAAAGGCTCCTATCACAGAAGAAAGTATATGCTCTGTACCCAGTACTCTCAGCACTCCTATTCTTATCTTCACTGTTTTTTTGTGTGTTCCTCTGCATGCTGTATTGTTCATTTTTGCTGCTATACAGAGATGGTAAATTAGAATTTTACATACATGTGCATTATTTGTATGCCCTTGACAATAAAAATTGTTATTAGACAGCAATGATATGTGGATTGAGATGTCCATGTGACAGTTACTATAGTGGGCATACTGCCAGTAAGTAACTGGGTTTGGGAATATATTACAGTTTGACTGGAGGAGCCATCATTCAGACAGCCATTGGGGTAGCTTGTGATATTATAATTCACCCTTAACAACTCCACATGTACTTGAAATAGTGCAAGGGAGGGGACTTGCAATGGACAGTCTGTGCAGGATGTCCCCTCACTACTGCAAGGGTGTTCCCTACAAGCAGCCATGCTCCTTCCCCTGAATACTGTGAGGTGGTTTCCCCAGTCTTCACCAGCGAACCCACATCTACCTGGTATACTCCCAAGTACATGCAACTCTACCCCTCCCCTGGGAGGAGTGAGCAAGTCATACCCATCACCTGCCTGGCTCATCCAGTACTACAGCCACTACTCAGCCACCTGGGTGCAGTTTCCACTCCCTCTTTAAAGGGTATAAATTCACCAAGTACCTACCACTCCTCGTTAGGCACCCATAGATTTCAAGTTTGTGGAATATGACACACCTCCTATATGTTCATATCAAGGGTCATACTGAGGACAAACTGTGTCACATCCGGCTTGTAAATATGTAACAATAAAGATGAAAGATTACAGCATCTTTGTACATGTTACTCATCATAGCTGCAAATGATTAATTATTTTGGATTCACAGACTGCTTCACTGTGTCTCCAGTATTTCCCTTCCAAGTCTAGATGTTTTATGTTATTAGTCCTGCTGGTATGTTGATATTATAAAGGATGCATGAATGTGCTAAGTGGTTAATGATTCAGACATATGCTGACATACTTAAGAGTGCATTAGAAACATGAGAAATGAGATAGAATTCAGAAAGAGTTACAAAGAGTGGTAGGCCTTACGATGGGTGCCCCCCCCTCCCGCAATAACTCTTTCAGAGTCACCAGACTGCACTACAACAGTGATTTTCCAGTAGCGAGATCATCAGCATGAAGGATGGTCCCGCCAGCCATAGTGGATAGTAAAAAGGCAATCCAGAGGAGTGCCTAATGCTAATTAGCCATGTACCTTCCCCCGGAAGTGAGTGATTCTATTTGTAAATTACCACAGTTGCAGAAAATTTTGACACCATCAAAAGTTGGCAATAACTTCAGTGCAATAAGTTGCAGTGCAGGTGAGTTCAACGAAGTTCAGTGGTAATATGCTGGTTGAGTTTGTGTCTGTGTGTATGTGTGTGTGTCTGTGCATGTCTGTAGGGGCATGAATGGAGTCAGTTGAATATGTGTGCTTGTCTGTATGTCTGTGTGTGACTGTGTGCGCGGGTAATTGGGTGAGTGCCCGTGAGTACAATGGAATATGTAAATGGGGGGGGGCTGTTTGACATTGACTAGGTGTGTGTGTGTGTGTGTGTGTGTGTGTGTGTGTGTGTGTGTGTGTGTGTGTGTGTGTGTGTGTGTGTGTGTGTGTGTGTGCTCACAAGAGAGTGTGTGGGGTACCTGTGCCAATGGGATGCATAGGCCGCCAGTACACACTACTGCTGTCATAGAGTTGACAGGACTAGTGGTAGAAAAATATGATTCTGACATATAAATGAGCCAGTAATTAGGTCTTTCTTAGAGTGGCTAAGTCGGTCTCCAAATGGCATTTTTCCAGGAGTGTATAAATTAACCGACCTGGGGTAGACAATTTATTATGAGCACAGGTTATTTTTCTGAAACCCAGGGATGGTGTCTAGTGAACCTGATGATATTTTAAGGTGGCCAGAAAGCCAGGATAATTTGATTGCAGTGTAAGTTCTTATCACATAAATAAATGCCAGTGTATGGTCTTGACAAATATTTCAGTTAAAGACATCAGTGTGTGTTTTGTACAGCTGAAACCAAGACAGTTTTGTCATGTATTTAAAAGTATGATTTTCATCAGACTGATCGTTGCTGCAGTAGCCTTAACTATATGGGTCATATCCTGCCAAGGATATAACAGATGGCGAGCTTTCAAAGCTTCAGGACACCTTCCATGTACCCAAACTGCCTAGCAGCTCGAGATGAGCTGACTAAAAGACAAGTTTGGGTGCCAAGCCTTTCAGAGCTTTACTGCCACAGAAGAGTAAGCTCCACTGAGGCTTTCAAGGATTGACACAGGTTCATAGGTTCATAGGTTCATACTAGGCTATCTGCCCTAGGGCATTTATAAGCCTAGCCAGAGTTGTGTGGCTTTCACCACCCCTTAGGTTGAAGAATACTATACCCATTAGTTTGCCGTGCCTCTGTCCAGCAGTGATACAGAGATGATCCCCGGGGTAAACCTACGATCTCCCATCCACTGGTCAAGATTCCTCTTGAACAGAGCCAGCAAGGTGCTCTGTCTCACATGGACCGGGATTCTGTTCCACAGCATAGGGAGTCTCTGGGTGATGAATCTGTCCCTCCAGCACATCCTATTTATATCTGTGTTGAGGTTTAAGTCTCTTGCTCTTGTGGCTCTGGTGGATTTGGATTTTTTGAGGTGGAGCATGTCCATTAATTCCGGGTTGGACACGGCCTTGTATGTCAGGCACAGGTCACCTCTGAGCAGACGGTATGCGACTGAATAGAGCTGGAGTTTCTTCAGTCGGGCAGCATATGGCATATTTTGAGCCCCTTTATCCTTTTGGTGAGGAACTTTTGGGGTCTTTCCAATTGCTGCAGGTGTCGGGTAAGATACATTCTGAATGGGGCATTGTACTCAATCATTGGTCTGATAAGTGAAGAGTACAGGGGAACAATGACCTCCCTTGATCTGGATGTGAATCCCTTCATAATCAGGTGGGCAATGTAGAAGGTCCTCCTAACCACTTTGGCAATGTGAGTGTCAAAAGAAACGTTACTGTCAACTTGGGTCCCCAGGTCCCTGATAACCTCTTCTGTGCTTAATGGATTGCCACCTATGTGGTAACTTGGGGTTACCTTGTTTTTACCAAAGGGTATGACTATACATTTTTTGGCATTTAGCTTAAGGCCATGGCTCTGGCACCAGTTATCCGTTTCTATGAGACCTCTCTGAAAGATATCTGTGTCTGATGGATTTTCAACTATGGCGCCCAGTTTGCAGTCATCTGCAAACTTTGTCAGCCACAATCCTCCTATGTTTGCCTGCACTTCTGAAAAGTAGATGCCGAACAAGAGGGGGCCCAGGACTGAGCCCTGTGGTACATTGCTTGTGACCGGCTTGGAGTCTGACATGGCACCAGCAACTCTAACCCTGTGGGTTCTGTCCTTGAGCCAGTTTGCAACCCATCTTGTGACATATGGGTTTACATTTAAGCTGGTGAGCTTTTCTATGATACCCGAGTAGGGTTTTGTGTCGAAAGCTTTTGCAAGGTCAAGGTAGGCTGTGTGAACTGCCTTACCCTCATCGATGGCCTTGGTGACTGTTTCAAAAAAGTCGACCAAGTTCAAGAGGCATGATCTGCCCTTGACAAAGCTGAATTGGGTAGGATCCAATGTCTGTAGGTCCCCTATGTCTTTATTTATGAGTTCCATTATGATCCTCTCCATAGCTTTGCAGACCAGGCTTGTTAAGCTTATGGGGCGGTAATTACCAGGGTCCGTAGAAGCACTGCCTTTGTGGAGTGGGACCACAGTTGCCGTACGCCACTCTTTGGGTATGTATCCTGTGGTAAGGCTAAGATTAAACAGCAGCCTTATGTGTGGGTCTAGTTCCTCATTGAGTTTGTGTAGCACACAGCCGGGGACACCATCCGGTCCCATTGATGCTGTGTTTTTAGCTTTAGAGAGAGCAGCTCTCACCTGGGCATTTGAGATGATTGGGAGGCTACACTCTGCTGGGATAGATATTTCTCCTTTTGGGGGGGAGGGAGGGGAGAAATTTTCACTGAACCTGTCTGCCAGTATGTTTGCAATGTCTGTGGGTTCAGTGATTTTTGTATCATTTTGGACTAATTCTGAGCATATCTGGGAGTTTCCACCCAGATTTCTAACATAGCTAAAGAAGGCCTTATGATTGTCTTTTGAGTCCTTGGCGATTTTTCTCTCAAAGTTGGCCTTGGATGATTTTATGAGTGATCATAGTTTTTTACTAGTATTGATCAGAGATGTCTTCCCTTTTAGGGATTTTGCTCTATCTTGTAGTAGCTTTCTCCTCTTGTTGTAAAGTTTGTTTATGGCTGGGGTCCACCAGATCGGGCGCTTGCCTTTGGTGGAAAGGGTCTTGATTTTATTTGGAATTGCTTGATCCATGCAATCCTGGAGGTGCTCGTAGAAAGCATTTGTAAGGGATTCAGCAGCGTGGGTTGTGGTTTCCAATGGCTCAGGGCCTTGAAGGATACCACACCAGTCTTAAGAAGTGTGAAGTTGGCTTTTGAGAAGTTCTTCACTGTGGTCTTTTTGTTGGGGGTGGGGGCGGGATGTGGATCTCCAGTGAGATTAGTTTATGGTCTGATCTCACCAATGAGGGATATACTTCCGGTGTGGGGCATTTTGTCCCCATGTTTGTGATGATCAGGTCTAGTATATTTTCACCTCTTGTGGGAATGGTGGCAAGTTGTTCCATAGCATTTGAGTTTATGAACTCCAGGAACCTTTGGGCTAGGGTATTGGGGCTTGAGTAATGTTCCCAGTCTATGTTTGGGTAGTTGAAGTCACCCAATACGATGGTGTTTGGAGAGACATTTATACTCTCCAGTGTCTTCAGGAAGGCTGTGTGGGGTTCCTGAGTTTGAGAGGGTGGCCTGTAACATGCTACAAACTGTAGAGCAGTTTTGCCTATGGTTAATTGCACCTGAATGGTCTCTGATGCTTCGTGAGTTGCCACCAGCCTGGAGGTGTGGGTATCCTTGATGAATATGGATACACCCCCTCCTTTTGTGGTACGGTCCGGGTTTTGGGGCCGGAATGCATGATATGAGGTAAAACCTGATAGTGCTGGGGTGCTCTCAGGAGCCTTGAACTAGGTTTCAGTCACAGTACAGACATCGATGTTCTCCATATTGAGGAGGGCTTCGAGGGCGTGCATCTTGAGATTTAGACTTCTGGCATTGAGCCGCATTACCCTTAGTTTTTTTCCATTATTGTTTTCTAGGGCGGTGGGTTTAGAATTTGAGCCTTGTCTAAAAAAGGCACTATGGGGGTGGCAAGAGCCTTTGCCAATATCCGGAAACCCAGGGGTGACAGGTGCAAGCCGTCCCTTGCGAAGCAGCGTGGCTTGTCAAGCATGTCATTCCAGGCAGACAGACATTGGATCCCCTTAGAATGGCACCAGAAATTAAGCCAGTTATTAAAACTGATCATTTTGTCTCTGTATTGTGGCATCATTCTTGATGAAGGTAGGATACTGCTCAGTGTCAGGGTCATACCAGCCTGGGCTACATAATCTGAGAGCTCCTTTATGTCTCTTTTCATGTAGTCCAGGGAGGTACGTCTCAGGTCATTCACACCGGCATGGACAATGACTGAGTCATACTTGTACTTGCTGTGGAGTGACCTGAGTGCTTGTGTTATGTGGCGGATTCTAGCGCCCGACAGGCAGCTTACTGTGACCCTCTCCTTGTTCAGTCTGGTGAGTGGGACGTCAGTGTGTCTGACTATGGAGTCACCTATGACAAGTGTGTCTGGCATTGTGTTTGGCCTTAAGGGCTGTGACTGATTTGCACACTGACTTTGTGATCTATGTGTTGCTTGTGTTATGTCATGAGGTGGCAGTTGTTTGGGTGTCTGCTTTGAAGGCCTCTGCTGTTTTGGTAGATTTTTTATCAGTGCCTCCGAGTATGTCTTTGTGTGTTTATGTGTTTGATTTGTAGTTGTGATAGTTCTATGTGAGACTGGGTTTATGGTGTGTGTGGTTACCTTCTCCTCCTGTCTGGTTTTGCCAGTCCTGAGTTGAGAGAGCTCTGCCTCCAGTTTGGCTATATAGTTGCATCTCTCGCATGTATTTGTGTTTTGTGGGAGGAGGAGAGGGTTGTCTGTGTACATGAGGCAATTGTAACATTGCCTCAATATTCCCAGATTCACCAGCTGAGCAGGAGAGGACGCTAGCAACTGACCCTTTGACATGCTAGAAGAAATGAAAAAGTTTGCTGTGTAACTGAGTCAGAAAGGACCTATAGGGAAGTGGGTACTCAAGGGGGTTTTAAGCTAGTGAAGTACTTTGTATAATATAGAAGTGCTTTACCTGACTAAAAAATGCTTTAGGAACAAGTGCTGAGCTTTACAGATAGAGAATAGACTGTTTATTTTACAAGTAGATCACTTCTAAGGGAAAAAATGAAGAGCAGACTTTACGGAGCCAGAAATAGTTTAACCTTGTTTAACCGGCGCTGCCCGATGGTGCTCTAGTGGCAACTCCGCACTAAATGCAGAAAAGGCAATAAGTCAGTAGTACAGGCTAGCACACTTTAGTGGGCAGCCAAACAATTAAATTAAACAGCAAACAAACACTTTTCGACTTGAATTAGACTAATTTCGACTAAAATGTACTTTTAAATGCAGATAATAAAAAATGCAGTAAATAACTATGAAAACAGTTAAAGCTTGCTCTAGGTAAGCAGTAGAAGGTAAAACAAATATAAAAAAACAGCAGGATACTTAATCAGGAAAGCAGTCACTTTTTTCAGTTCTCTGTAGCCAGGAAGACTCAACAGGACCACATGGAGCTGTGTCTGAGCAATATGGCTTCAAAAAAATGCCAGAGGCAGATTTTAACCAGGGAACTTCAAAAGAGCTAGAAATGGTCCAAAATGACCAATTACTACAGCTTCTTGTGCTGAGGTCACTTCCCTCAAGGACAGGTAGGCTATTCAAGGCTCCCCACTCCCACTGGTGAGCTAAGAAACTTCCTTCTATCCAAGTAAGGCAATGGACAACACAGGAACTACAAAACAGCCCAGGATACAGCAAGGCCCGTAAACTGGTCTAACTAGTTTAGGAGAGGCAGGAAAACAAGGAATATTTTTTTGGTTTTTTTTGTTTTTAAATAGAAACACACAGAAATGCAGAAAAGGCAGTAAGTCAGTAGTACAGGCTAGCACATTTTAGTGGGCAGCCAAACAATTAAATTAAACAGCAAACAAACACTTTTCGACTTGAATTAGACTAATTTCGACTAAAATGTACTTTTAAGTGCAGATAATAAAAATGCAGTAAATAACTATGAAAACAGTTAAAGCTTGCTCTAGGTAAGCAGTAGAAGGTAAAACAAATATAAAAAACAGCAGGATACTTAATCAGGAAAGCAGTCACTTTTTTTTCAGTTCTCTGTAGCCAGGAAGACTCAACAGGACCACGTGGAGCTGTGTCTGAGCAATATGGCTTCAAAAAATGCCAGAGGCAGATTTTAACCAGGGAACTTCAAAAGAGCTAGAAATGGTCCAAAATGACCAATTACTACAGCTTCTTGTGCTGAGGTCACGTCCCTCAAGGACAGGTAGGCTATTCAAGGCTCCCCACTCCCACTGGTGAGCTAAGAAACTTCCTTCTATCCAAGTAAGGCAATGGACAACACAGGAACTACAACACAGCCCAGGATACAGCAAGGCCTGTAAACTGGTCAAACTAGTTTAGGAGAGGCAGGAAAACAAGGAATATTTTTTTGTTTTTCTTGTTTTTAAATAGAAACACACAGAAATGCAGAAAAGGCAATAAATCAGTAGTACAGGCTAGCACACTTTAGTGGGCAGCCAAACAATTAAATTAAACAGCAAACAAACACTTTTCGACTTGAATTAGACTAATTTCTACTAAAATGTACTTTTAAGTGCAGATAATAAAAAATGCAGTAAATAACTATGAAAACAGTTAAAGCTTGTTCTAGGTAAGCAGTACAAGGTAAAACAAATATAAAAAACAGCAGGATACTTAATCAGGAAAGCAGTCGCTTTTTTTTCAGTTCTCTGTAGCCAGGAAGACTCAACATTTGGCTTGTGCTGTTCCTTTGCTGGGCTCATAAGTTCCATTTGGGGGTAAAAAACTTTGATTTAATATTTTTTATTTATTATTAATGCTTTCCTCATCAGGAAAGTTATTTCAAAGCTATGAGTTTGTGTTTTAATAGACTGTCATGAGACTGTATTGTACTTTTAAATGGAAATGCTTTTTTTTTCCTGTCAGTTTAAAAAGTTGTTTAAACTAACGGAAAACCATTATTCTGTGAAGAAATTTTGTTTATTTTACTTCCTGGGGCTAGCAAAGGGTTTAAACTTCTTTATATTATGATTGTCTGTGAAAAAAGTGACTTTAAAGGACTTTTAGTTTTACCAGCATTTGCTGCTTGTTTTCCACAGGAAAGAGGCATACTTTTTGCCTCGACCAAGGAGCAATCTGTTGGTCCTACGATCAGTCCTTCTTCCAGCCACAAAAAGAAAAAGTTAAGTAAACAACCTTTGCCACCACAACAGGCTAGCAGTTTGCTCAGTTGTAGGTGGGTGGCCCTGCTGTGGCGATTAGTTGTACCTCAGACCACTCATCTTATACCTCAGATCTTTCTGGTGTAGCACCTACACCCACTGTGGACTGGGGGTTAGCCACATCCTCTGTGGCTATTGGGATCTCCTTAATGGGCAAGGGAGAGACACTCGTGTTAATGCCTGAAACAGGAAACAGGGAAGGCTTCTCTGTTTTGTCAGAATGTTATGCCCATCTCTGGGGAAGCTGCTACTGTTGCCAATAATAACATTGTTGGTCCCAGGTTTCCAGTCAAAAAGAAACAGAAAGCTAAGTATGTATCTACTCCTCCTAAAATTTTCTTAGACAGGAGTAGTTTACTGGGTCTGGCTCAGGGTTTAATTCAGTCTATTGATCCTTCTTGTAAAGTAGTTTCTGGTGAATGAAAAAGAGATACCTCATTTCCTGAAGAGATTCTTAAGATTCTGAATCTGGGCAAATGTATGAGGGAATAGATACAAGATTTTCTTTTCAGATTTCTGATTCAGACTCAGAGGAGAGCTCAGTTTCTGATTTTCCTGGTGTTTGCATGTGTGTGTGTGTGTGTGTGTGTGGGGGGGGGGGGGGGGGTTCTCTTTCTCTGATACTATTTCAAGAATGTGCCAGTGTTTTCAGAAAGTGAAAACACTAAGGTTTGTCAGTCCCTGTGGCTGGAAGAAGGACTGATCGTAGGACCAACAGATTGCTCCTTGGTCGAGGCAAAAAGTATGCCTCTTTCCTGTGGAAAACAAGCAGCAAATGCTGGTAAAACTAAAAGTCCTTTAAAGTCACTTTTTTCACAGACAATCATAATATAAAGAAGTTTAAACCCTTTGCTAGCCCCAGGAAGTAAAATAAACAAAATTTCTTCACAGAATAATGGTTTTCCGTTAGTTTTTATACTTTGAGCTGGTACAGAAGGAATTTTCAGAACTTGCACCCATTTCTCTATTTCTATCGGCTTTGGAGGATGTGTGGGTTACTGCCTGCAATTTTCCTTACAGTCAGCCAGCTGGCCCTAAAAGGGCAGATACGATATATAAAGTTCCACAGTCTTTCAAATTTTTATACACTCTTCCCAAACCTGATCCAGCAGCTATAACTTTAGTTAATCTTTCTGCTGCTAAACAGCTAATTCCAATCCTACTCTTTGATAAGGATGGGAATATTAAATATAGGAAAAATGTATGCTTCTGCAACTTTAATTTTCAGGATTTTGAACTGTCGGGCTCATATGTTAAGGTTTGTTCTGACTGAGTGTGAAAGTATAAATAATGTGTTATCTACAGTTTCTTCATGCGAGGAAAAATCTGCTGTAAAAAATGTAATTTCTTCTATTGTTCAAGTCACTACTCATTGTTTACAGTACGTGTATGACTCCTGTTACTTCTTCAAGGGCTATGGCCACTGGGCACTGTTTTGAGTACGTTTGCATGGCTGCTTTCTTAGAACCTCCCAGATGATGTTAAAAATTAGACTTTAAATTCTTCTTTGGATATAGATTTAGTTTTTCACCCCTCTGCTTCAGAGATGATCAAAAGGTGTGATGAAAGGGGAAAGCTGATAGAGGGAATCTCAAAGATTTTTCAGACGTCCTTTTACAAGTTTTCTAAGGGATTCTCATACTCCTCATCCCATTCTGGTAAGAAACAAAATAAACAGTAACAACACAATGTAGGTAAATAGATGTTTAAGGAGAAATGACAAGGGGTTTCCAAGAAGAATTCTGGAAACTCCCAAAACCAAGGAGAGTCCAATAAATCAGAATGACTATTTATGAGACTTTCTCCTTCCCTCCCACCCTAGCAGCTCACTTTTCTTCCAGAAAGTCTGAATCTCCACTTTTCTCTTTGGTAACAGATAATTTCAGTCAAATGGTGTCTGAAGATCATTCATCATGGTTACAGATTGCAGTGGGAGGAAAGCAGTACAAAGCAGTATAAGCTTGATTCATTCTCTAGGTCTAAATCAGGCATTGCAAGGACCATTCTCCAGGGGCTCCTGGACTCTTCTCCTTTCATCCCCCAACTGTATTAAGCTATGGTAATTACCCATATAGCTAAGGCTACTGCAGCAGTGATCAGTATTATGAACATAGTATAGTTGTGTAAGTAAACTTTCCATGACAGTAGATGTTTGAGTGATCACTACAATAGATGCTTGCTCCCTCTATCCCTCTTGTTTTTTGGTGTGTTGTTTATGCCAGGGTGTGGACATTTATTTATTTTTTTTGCTGTTCATTGCATTGCCCTTTCAGAGCTCAGCCTCCTACTTACTGTTGACATGAAAGCTGTGAAGGGCTTGGCACCCAGAATTGTCTTTTAGTCAGCTCAGCTTGAGCTGTCAGACAGTTTGGGCATGTGGAAGGTGCCCTGAAGTTTTGGAAGCTGGGTTGCTGCTATACATTTGGCAAGATATAACCATATAGCTAAGGCTAAGGCTACTGCAGCAGTGATCATTCAAACATCTACTGTTAAGGTAAGTTTACTTACACAACTGTACTTTCTGAGGCAAATACATAAAAACACTGTCAGATATATTTAATTGATCATAAACAATGATGGTTATTGACTGGAATTTCCTAGATATAAGGGTAGCAAAAGTGAAATAAAATGAGCAAACCATATGTTCATTTGATCAGTATTTCTGAAAGGATTTTTAGCCTTGGAGTTACACATCGATCATGTAGGGTATTGCAAATAAAATTTGAACTTGCACTCTTTGCAAGTTTTGAAGCACTAAATAAATTGTGCCTTCTTTGTTGTTTATGTCAGGTATTATGCTGGAAGTCCAGAGGTATTTAAAGGTTCCACTTCATCTCAATAAAAGATAAAGTTGTGAAAGCTTCACCCAGAGGAAACAAACAAATAGAAGTTTCAATGGATAAAAAAACAGCTTTTTTCTTCAAGTACCTCCAATGTGGGTGGCAGAGCTGTTACAATTCCGTATAACTCACACTCACATAACCAGGGAGAAATATATAAAACCCAAAAACTTTGAATCACTGCTGAAGGCTCCTGACATCCCCACTAACTCCTTGATCACACAACTGTGGGGAAATATAAACAGCCCAAAACTTTTGGGCCAGTCCTGTTGCATAGAGGGATATGGTCCTATGGACCAGGCAACCTAGGTTTGATTAGCTGCTCGGATGCCTGAGGAGCTGGCAGGAAGTGATGGGTGTGCAATCTCAGGGGGAGAGCATTAATTTAGGTTTTTCTGAAGTGATGTGTGGTCCATAGAGAGGAATAGTTCAAGGGCAGAATGAATGAACACAGGAGAGGGAGAAGGTAGATCATTAAATAAAAAAATCCATCTCAGCAAAAGCAGTCTCCAGCATGAGCCCTCAACACCCTTAAGATCTATGCCAGCTACAGATGTGAGAAGGTCCAGATGTGGAAGAAGGAGCTGATAGACCTGCTGATTGGGAAGCAGCATTGGGACAGCAGAAAAGTATGACACAAAAACTAGTTAAAAAAATCCAAATCCTTTGTATCACTGGTGGCAGAAAAATGGAATCTGCTCCATTAATGATTCCTTGTGAAGTACACCAGTTAATGACTTGGATACTAGGGATGTATTAGTGTGTGTATATCTGTGCAGAAATGTGTACATGTCTGTAGGTACATGAATGAAGTTGGATGAGTGTGTGTGTGTGTGTGTGTGTGTGTGTGTGTGTGTGTGTGTGTGTGTGTGTGTGTGTGTGTGTGTGTATGTGTGGCGTTGGGCCTTATGCAGGCATTAATTACACATTAACACACACCCTATCAGGCATTATTGCTTATGTAAAATACCACTGCTTTTTAAAGTCTGCTTAAGACAAAAGAATATAAAACTGTTTGGTTTCTTTTCAGGTAATAATAAACCTGAAAACTAATTCACAAACGTAAGCATATATTCAGAGATACACACACACATATATGTATATGTATACAGAGGAGTAGCCAGGCCATTTGGAGCCTAGGTCGAGACTCCCGGTAAGGTATAAAATCAGTGATATACAACTGAAATTATTATACATAATGAAGCTTTCAGTGTAATACAAAAGGGCAGTATTGCTTATACCAAAGAAAATTATGCATACATAAGTTAAAACAAATGTGCATTGGCATAAATACCCATAGTTGTTTTTCTTTATACACCTGATTAGTATAGCTGATAAAAGTTTGTGCCAGCTGGCCATAGACTTAGGGATCTTTCCTCCATAAGAACCACTTCTATCCGATAATGTTCTAATAGCTTATAAATATGGCCATCTTGAATGACAGAAGGATCAGACATCTTCCAATGTAGTTATATATTTTATTAAGAATTAACAAAACCCATAACAAAACAGTTTGCAGTATGGGTATTTGATGTGATAAAGGGATAGCCAGTAATTAAAAAAAATCCCCTCCCAAGCAATTTGATGTGCACTTTCTTACTCCCTTCAGAATATAACTGGGGAATTAAGGCAAGCCCTGAGGTTTGGCTGAATGATGGCCTCATGTGTCTGTCTTTTTTCCTCAGCAGGAATAAGTGGGACAAGCATTTGTGAGAGGGGTGATAGCTGGCAGGCAGCAAAAAAAAAAAGCACATTAGAACTGCTTGATTCTGTTGCTTCTTTAATTTAGAGGAAGAAAATGGTAAATGATGATAAATATTTATGCAGAGGTGAAAAATGTACCTACCCATATAAACATTGTAAACGTATCACTTAATTCCATAACAAATATAGTCTGAGTCAAAGTGTTACTGTTTAGCGGGTGGGTTTGGCATAATGGTTAAGATCTTGACCTTGATTCTAACCCTGAGTTTTTGGTTACGCTTAAAAATGGCTCTTTAGGGTAGTAATAGACAATTACTGTATGTTTAGCAGAATATGTCACTTTAAACATAACCCCTTTTTATCCCAAAGGAACAGAGACATTTGAAGGAAAAAAAAGATTCTGGAAGAGATTGCTTACTACTACTTCTTAACAAACAAGTTTTATGTCATTTAACACTGTCTGTTTTACTGTCTGCAACAGCATCAAGCCAAGTTTCTTTAAGGCATTAAGTTGTTACTGGGGCAAGTAACAGATGGCAACCTATACAGTTCAGCAGCCCATAGCTGTCATTCTTCTCAACAAAAGGCCACATCTCATAATGTGGAAAAATTAACAAAATGAAGAAAACTTACTAACAACTTCAAACAGAAAAAAAACTTGTCATACTTACAAACTTTCTATTTGTGATTTAATATGGTTCAATTTCATTATTTATCATAAAAATAAATGTCTGACAGACCTGTTCAATGTGAAATAGCATGGAACACAGAACTTAAGACTCAGAATGAGGAACATTCCTCATGGAGAAGTACTGCGAGGTATGCAGCAGCCTGATAGAAACACTTGCTTTGAATGAAAGAATAGGAGAAAATCAGAGTAATGGGAGAGCTAGAAGCTAATCTGGTAGTCAGTTTATTCTTCAGCAATAACATTCATCAAACCAAGAGAGGTAGACACAAACCTCCTTAAAATATTGCAGTGTAACTGAGAACAAAGCACTAAGTATTGTTTTACCAGAAAATAAGAAGATCTAAGCATTAATGCTTTACCAGAATATGATAATCATAACTGAGGAGCATATGCTAATTGATTTTACTGATAAAAATGCCATCACAACTTATAAATTTACATTTTTTATGCAAAGAGCAATAAGAACAGGTTTATCACAAAAATGAATGTTCGGTAAGTAATTATTTTATTCACTGAGAATTATTGATTAAATGAAATCCTTTTTGGGACCAATAACACTGCCAGCTTCTGACAAAAATACAAAGAATTAGTAATTAATTCAGTCCATCAAACCACTAATAGCCAACAAAAAGTAATTGTGACATGACATTTTTCCATCATGCAGTACATTATCATTCCATGTGATCTGTATGCATTTTGCTGCTGTTGCACTGGTTGCCTTCACTCACCTTAACTCCATCAAAAAAATGGAGAGTCAAATGGTGCCCCCCTTCCAAGCAATCAGAACAGATTCTTAAATAAAAGAGGTATAGGAAAGGCTTCATTACCTACTGCAGTAGAACAACACAATTGAATAGAAATGCTAATTTAACTGCAATTTAGGGGTCCAGTTACTTTCATTTGTGTGACAGCACAGTTGTTTTAGCAACCGTGGAAACAAAAAGCATTCCTTTTGAGTAGGCCGCCTTAAAAAATAAAGAAATTTAAGAATGCACGTTTGTTTGCTGTTTTTTTTTAAAGAGTGCCTTTGCCACACTTCCTGCCAGTTACATGTATGCTATAGTGTACATGGCTTGCAGACATCCCTGGTCCCAGCATTCCCTAGCAAATAACAATGTATGGTGACTTAAAACTTTGATGAAGCTCACTCCTCTCACAGCAACATCAAGGAAGGTAGCAGCAGATGCTGTCTGTAGAACTGGCCAAGAACGGAATGAACCCAACGAAAGTAGCCAACCCTTTTATTTATTTGTATTTTAGGTAGTGGCCCCACACAGTGAGCTTGCCTTGCTGTGGGTGTCAAAAGATAAAGCCCCTTGATTGTATTCTCTGCCAATCATAGGTCTTTGTGGTTGTCCTCACATATAGTGACATAAAAGGGGGCGGGAGGCACTCTGCAGTGTCTCAAGTGTCAGTGTAAGATGTTTGCATTCTATTTCCCTTAAAGGTAAATTAAAAATATATATACATTATAAATAAAAATGTATTTATTTCTTCACCACGGATTGTGCCCTAGACAGGTCAGCACCTGGGGTGATTACCCCTCTTGGCCTGGCCTTACTACGCTACTGTACCTATTTAAAACATTTAGTGTTTTACCTGCCTGTAAACAGACAAATATGTCTGACATTAAAATAAGCAATTAGCATCCAGCTTTTGTCTGTTGCCAGAAAACTGTTTTTATCCTCTCTTCAGGAGGTAAAAGTATAGGTCATATCTACTGCAATCAAACTGTGAATTTGAAGAAATGTTTTCCTTAAGTTAAAAATCACTCTAAGTACATGGAAATGGATAAATAGACACTTCTGTCACAAGGAGCCAACAAGGCTTGAACCAGTACTGTTAGGGAGCTGTATCTTCTTCTAATACTGTGTGCACTACAGATATTTATCCCATGGTTACATGTTCAGCAATGCATACCTTCAACAAGCATAATAGTCTGGGCCTCTACACTGGAGACAATGCATCATTGGGGAGAACAATTCTTCAGGGCATTTTCAAACAAATTCCTACTTTTACCTTAAAATCTCATTCTGTCCATTTAAATATTTTTAGGATGATGTTTGGGATTCTGTCAAGATACTAATAGACTGCAGTTTCTCACATAAAATGAAACAGATATGAGTACACTTACAGTAGCATTTGATCTTCCAGGGGTGCCCTCAATAGTGGGTGATTTTTTCCCCTAACCTCTGTACCTCATTTCCTGGCAGACTCTTGCTATATCTTCTTACGTTTTCAGTAGAATGATTCTGTAAGAAAACCAACATATTTTCATTTTTCATGTTGCACCTTTGTTTCGAATATTTATTTGAGGTGGAACCCTGTTTGTTTGTGGTCAAGAACTGGTATCCATTGTGGGTACATACATCCCGTACCAACTGAGCAGGAATGCCATATAGTGGCCAAAGGAAATGAACACAAGGGGTACTGAAAAGGAAAATGCAATTCATAATGCCAAGGGCTCTCTCAAAGATGAAATAACATGATGATGTGATGAGCAATCAAAAATTACTTATTTTTATTGTACGCAAGACAAGCCTTTCTTAACCAACAGATTATTTCTCTGTACCTCTCATAGGAATTATTTCATGTTTGTCTGAAGCATTCTTGAATATATGAAAATAAAATGTGAAAGTTATCATTTTCTAATTATCCAGCAGCCTTTCCCCTTTCTGTTATATATCTTTTCTTGATGCTTTCTTGGGATTAGAATATTTACACTGTTTGAAACGCATCAAAATCCTGATATGTACATTGGTTATTATCAAATTTTTAGAGGCTGGAGAAGGAGTCCCTGTTGGATTTCCGTGTCTTTTCCATTGTCTTGTTTTAATCCATTCTAATAAAACAGTTAAACTTCTAACACAGATAGATTTCTCTTCAATGTAAAAAAAAATGCCTTTTTTATTGTTTTTTTTTTATTATTTGAATGGTTGCTTTACCTGAAATGGAGTTTTTTCAGCTATGACACAACCCAAAAGTATACATACATTGTACAAAAAAGTCTAAGTATGCAGTTATATATATATATATATATATATATATATATATATATATATATATATATATATATATATATATATGTGTGTGTGTGTGTGTGTGTATGCTGCGCTAATGGGGTCAATAAAAAGGCTGAAACATGCAAGTCCATAGCTAGTAGTGGGGTTTGGCTTTATTGGCCTAAATGTAACCACCATAAAGAGTTAAAAAGTCACGGACATTCAGAAGCCACATGGGCAGCACAGTGATACAGCGGATAGTGTTGCTACCTCACTGCAAGAGTTTCTGTGTTTTGATTCTCGGATGGGGTGCCTTCTGTGCAGAGTCTACATATTCTCCCAGTGTTTATGTGGATTTCCTTCGGGTGGACTGCTTTCCTCCTATGTTTCAAAAAATTAGCCAAAGGTCTGAGTGTGTGTGTGTGTGTCAGTGTGTGGTGTGGAAGAACTACAGTGGCTGGCCTAGGCACCTGGCATTGTAAACCTTGGCTCTAGATGATTGTCACTGTTGAAGTGACACCCTGACCCATGCGAAAATGGGGTAAAAGGTGTTGTGGATGGGTGGATGAATGAATGGATAGATTCAGAAGCCATGTAGCTAAAATACTTGATGTTCTTAAGCAGTCATTTGCATATATTCCATGAGCCTCCATTACAGGAGGTTTAAGGCATCACACAGTGAAAACTCTACTTTGGCTGAGTTTTTCTTGCAGTTTTTTACTGAATGATCTGTCTGTGTGGTCTTTTTACCCATTGATGTGGATGTTAGTTGGGGTATATTGCAGGAACCTTAATCTTAATGGGCATCAGCTGGGTTTAAAGTTCCTGTGTTTCTGCAGAATAGTAAAACTATCAACTTCTGATCTGGTCAATAAAAAGTCTAAAACGTGTAAGTTTACCACTAGTGAGATTTGTTTTTATTGACTTGAATGTAACTATAAAAGCTTAAAAAGTTATGGACAATCAGAAATCATGTAGCTGCAACACTTGAGATCATTAATGGGTCATTTTCATTTATGTTATCAGCCCCCATTACTGGTAGTTTAAAGTATTACACAGTGAAAATTTTAGCTTGGCTGAGATTTTCTTGTGTTTTTTTATTGCCAGGGATGTCTCTGTGACCTTTTTGCCCTTTGGTTTGCTTTTATATATATATATATATATATATATATATATATATATATATATATATATATATATATACTGCAATTATCATAACTTGTAACTACATCACCAACCACTAGGGAATCACTACTAACCCATTGTATATAATCACTTTGTTTTTATAATTGTTTGCTAACGTCTGTGTAATCTATGCTTTTCTCCCCGGGCCTTCGCTGAAAATGGACATGTATCCAGTCGGACTATCCCGGTAAACAAATGTAAAATAAATAAATATAGATATATGTAAATATATTTTTATATGTATGTACACACATATGTAATATATATATATATATATATATATATATATATATATATATATATATATCTAGATATAAAACAAGTCAGTATATTTGCAGAAATGTCAAGTGTAGTAAATTAAAATTATATCTGAAGTTGTTGTTTTTATTTGATCTTCAACCTGAGGAACTCAGATCCGGCACAAATCTGACTTGGCCGTATACACCAGCATCAGATCCACAGTAAAAGCTCCTCCTCTACCCATAATTCCCGTCTCTCCCTCCTCGGCCCAGATCTCATTTGCTGCTTGATTCAAATAGCATGCATTTTCCATTGCTCCAAGCTCAAGAGTTTGTAAGTGTTCTCTTTAGGTTTCTTCTCTTTTCTCGTTTCTGTCTTTCTATCCCCTACCTTCTCTTTGCATGTTCGGTGTCAGTCTCTATACCCCCCCCCCAAAAAAAAATATTTTTCTACCTAGTGTGTGTGTGTGTGTGTGTGTGTGTGTGTGTGTGTGTGTGTGTGTGTGTGTGTGTGTGTGTGTGTGTGTGCTTGGCCTTCCTTTGCCATGGCTGATACTCCTAAGCCAGGCTTTCGGAAGTGTGCAGAGTGTGGGCATAAGATACCTCCCTGCGATGCCCACACTCTGTGCATTGTCTGTTTGGGAGTCACCCATTTAGACTCCTCCTGCTCGATCTGCGTGAGATCCATGCTTTGAACAACAGGAGGAACAAGCTTACTTTAAAAAGCCTTCTCCTGCTTCCTGCAGGAGATTCTTCTCCTTGCACCCCAGCATCTGGGACTCAACCTCCTGCTAAGAAGTCCAGGGATGAAGAGAACATCCATTCCAAAGAGCTGGATCCATCTAGAAAGAGGTCTTCAGAGCACTCTTCCTCAGCCAGGCTCCCATCTAAATCCCACTTGGATCCAAGCCAGAGTTCCCCTCGGTTCTGTTCTCTGTGCATCTCCCCGGAGCAGGAGACCTTTTAGGCTCGGTCCCCTGCCACCACCTCTCCTCAGTGCCATTCTAGGCTGGGGTCCATAGCCTCTCCAGTCCGGTCCACTTGGAGTCTGTTCAAAGCCAATGTGGACAGGATGATGTTGAAATTCTTTCAGGCCCAGATTCAGCTGGGAGTCTTGCCTGCTCCATCCCCCACTGCGGCTGGGAGCATGCAGTCCTCCTTTCTCCCTATCGCTTCTTCTCTGATCTGGCCTTTTTTCGAAGTCCTTAGGTCCAATGTTCACAGGTGTCAAGGGCTTGGCATCAGTCCTTGGTACCTCAACGCTGACCATTGCACTGAGCGGTTTGCCTCCAACGTTCTCAGAGCGGACTGACTCTCGAAGACATAGCCTTGGTTTTGGGTCTGAGGGGATGGCATCAACATCGAGGTTTTTGAGGTCATCCCTTCCCCTCAGGGCCTCGGTGCAAGGAGGCTTGGCTCTGGCTGCCTCCCTCAGCACCAAGAGTGGTTAATCCGGTCTCAGCCCTGACCATTCTGGTTCTGAGGGTCCGCTTGCCTTCGGCATTCGAGGCAGTGGACAGAGTCCTTTTGGCTCCATCGAGACCCTTGACACTCTCGTCCTCAGATTCAGCACTGACTCCCTCTTTTTCTGGGCCGTAGTCTTCTGTCCTGCTCACTCAGGGACAGCCTCCTGCCAGTTCACTCCAGGAGGTTCTGATCCTGGAACTCTCCAAAGTCTCTGAATCCTCCCTGGAGCCTCCCCACAAGGAGCACCCTCGGAAGCGTACTTGCAAGAGGAGGCACTTAGACTCCCCGCCGGAGTCTCACACTGATGATATCAACTTGGAGGAATGGGAGGGCTCCCCCCAATCACCTCTGGAGGATGTCTCCTTTGGGCACATCATGGACATCCTGCACCATTGTGGTGAGTGGTCTATCTTCAAGCCCAATCCTGATGATTCAGTATTCCTGGAGGCATTTGTTACAGGCCCTTCTACCTCCTGGGTGTCTCCCCTGTGGATTTTTTAATGGATCTTATTTCCTCTAGGGCATGCAAGAGCATTGAGCCTATACCCAAGTGCCGGGATAATGCTCTATGTGCTCCAATTGACAAACCCCATTGGTCCAAGGGGTCCCCAGTCAGTGCCGTGGTGGTTGAGGTGGCCACTGAGAAGGAGCTGCCTCAGGAGAGCTCCTCAGTCCACCCTCCAGATAGGGACTCTTGGGCAATGGATCGTTTTGGGAAGCAGGCCTATGCTGCAGCCACTTCTGCCTTACGTGCACTGAATTACCTGGCACATATCATCAGACTGCAGAGGTGCCTGGTCAGTGAGGTCACTGAGTTTGCCCCAGGGTCCATGTTGGCAGAGGAGAAGAAGGTCTTCTCCATGCATATGGCCACCCTCATTTCTATTTTGAATACACCCACGAGGCTTCTGCCACATGCTACCGAGGGTGCCTCGAGGGCTGCAAGGATGGGAGTGGCCATCAGATGGCATGCCTGACTCTGCCTTTTTGCTTTTTCAGAGCCCTTCAAGAAGTCCCTACGATGGTTCCACCTTGTTTGGAAGAATAGTTTGTAATACAGTAACCCAGAGCGAGAAGGATGGGAATACCTTGTCTGCCATCTGGATCCACTCCACTCCACAAAGATCCTTTTCAAGGGATCAGCATGGGGTCAAGAAGCTGTGGTTTCAGACGTCTCAGGATTTTTCCCAAGATGCTCAGGATACATCTTCCCCCAGGGGCAGAGGGAGATATGACAGGTGCCGCCCTTGTGGCAGAGGAGATCCAAAAAACTAAGGGTCTCGGGATGCTTTCCCAGACAGATCCTTTCAGCAATCCTGATGGATTGCCTGACTGCTCATCTCTGGAGGCAGTTAAGGGTACCTGTCTCTGCACCCAATAACGTAGGAGTCCACTACAAATGATCATTGGGTTCTGCAGATCATATTCAGAGGTTACTCTATCTCATTTCTTCATCCTTCACTCCACCCAGACACCTCCTGAATGTTCCAGCCAGTCATTGGGAGGAGGCAGCCACAGAAATTGCCAGGCTGCTCAGAAAACAAGTCATCCAGCCCGTCCCCCCAGACCAGTCTGGATCAGGCATTTATTCCAGGTATTTTTTGGTGCCAAAGAAAATGGGGGACTTGCGACTCATTCTGGATCTGTCAACCCTGAACCTGTCCATTGGCAAGACAAAGTTTCGGATGGTCACCCTTCAGTCCATTCTGCCCTTCCTGCAGATGAATGACTGGATGTGCTCGGTCGACCTCCAGGATGCATACTAACACATCGAGATGGACAGGTGTTCTCAGAGGTTTCTCCACTTCCGTCTGGCAGCCAGTCATTTTCAGTTCAGAGTACTCCCCTTTGGACTCACCACTACCCCCCCCCCCCGGGTGTTTACCAAAGTAGTGGCAGTAGCGGTGGCTCACCTGCAGCTGCAGGGATTTCAGGTCTTCTTCTACCCGGATGATTGGCTCCTCTCTGCTCCCTTCAGACATTGGCTAATGCAGACCAGGGATTACCTTCTTTATCTAGCCCCATCACTGTGTATTACCATGAATCTCACCAAGTCCCAACTGACACCAGTTCAGGTGTTAAATTTCATAGGAGCCTGACTAGACACTATACAAGGCAAAGTTTTTCTGCCTCCAGACAGACTGTCTTCACTCCACCGTCATGTACAGGACATTCTTCTAGCCCAATTCCCCATGGTGGGCTTAGTTCTTTGGGCTTTGGGGTCCATGGCAGCCATGATCACCCGTGTCCCAACTGTGCTCATTCACATGAGGGTCCTGCAATGGACCTTAGTGGTTCAATGGTCCCTGCTAGACCTTCCTCTGTCCCATCCTATTCGACTGTTTCATGTTTGCAGGGACTCCTTTCTTTGGTGGCTCCAGTCTCAGGACCTTCTTCTCAGTCAACCATTTATTCTTCCCTCTCCCACTGCCGTGGTGACCACGAACATCTCCCTGCTCAGGCGGGGAGCATTGCATGGGAAGGTATGTGGTCTGCTGTGGAGTCCAATCTGCATATCAGTGTCCTGGAGATGAAGGCAATGCTTTTGGCATTGCAAGATCTACATGCCTCTCTTCCTCCTGGGACTATTGCCATACAGACTGGTCTGGTATATCAACAAACAAGGGGAACCAGGTCCTATCCCTTTTACTGTAAGGCCATGAGATTGTGGGAGTGTGCAGTCTCCACTGGCCATTTTCTGGTGGCAATGCACATTCCAGGGAAGTCCAACATCCTGGCAGCCAGGCTCAGCCGATCTATTCTGATGCCTTATGTGTGGTCTCTGTATCTGTCAGTAGCAGACAAGATCTTTCTAAAGTGGGATCAGCCTTGCTACAATCTCTTCGCTTCTCCTTCCAATGTGAAGTGCAGCAAATATTTCACTCTGATCCCCTCCGGGGAGTCTCCCAGAGATGGTCTAGTCCATGCTTGGCCCTCTGGTCTACTTTATGCATATTCTCCACTTCCCCTTATTCCCAAGTTCATTAAAAAGCTCGACAGCTGGGGACTTCAGTTATCCTCATTGCCCCTTTCTGGCCTCGTCAAGTTTGGTTCCCCACTCTGTGGTCTCATGTAGTGTGTCCTCCCTGGACTGTAGATCCAGTCCCGGATCTGATTTTACACCTGTCAGGAGCTCCTTACCAGATCTAGTCAGCCTAAAGCTCACAGTGTGTCTGCTCCAATTTCCATGATAGCCAAGATTCTTGGGCTTTCTTCTCCCATTAACAAGATCCTGATTGTGGCTTACAAGACTTCTACAAGGAAGATCTACTCTAGCAAATGGAAACGTTTTTTCAGTCTGGGCTTCTCAGCATGACTCGGATCCCTTCACAGCTCCAGTATTTGCCAGTTTGGATTTTTTGGCAGATATTTTTAATCATGGAGCTAGTTTCTCTACTGTTAAGATCCAATTGGTGGTGATTTCTTACTTCCATGTGGGTGAAAATTCGGCCTCTTTAACTTTGGCTAAACTTTGTAATGCCTTTCTGGAAGGGACCTTTCCATTACAGCCTCCAGGTAAGGACCCCATGCCCCTTGGGATCTTACCTATGTTCTGCAGGCTTTGGTCCCCCCCCCTTTTGAGCCAGCTGCCTTGGTAGATTTGCAGTTCTTGTCAGGGAAAACTGCATTTTTGGTGGCAATTACCTCAGCCAAGAGGGTTTCTGAACTTCAAGCACTATCTATTAAGCCTCCTTACCTAGTTTTCCATAAAGACAGAGTGTCTTTACAGACCAGTCCATCTTTCTTGCCAAAGGTGGCTTCAGAATCTAATATTAACCGGGTCATTAATTTGCCAGTCTTCTTTCCAAATTTCCAAAATAAAGGAGACTACAAACTTCATGTACTAGACATGCACAGGCAACTGCATTTCTATTTGCATAGAACCAAAAGCTTCTGTAAATCAGATCAGCTTTTTGTCTCTTTTTCTAAATATTTTTTGGGAAAGCCTATCTCTAAGGTTGCCATTGCTCGTTGGATTTCAGAGTGCATTTCCTTGGCCTATCGAGCCAAAGGTCTGTCTCCACCAGAATGCATCCAGGCACATCCTATCATGTCAGGTTCCACTTCTGCGGCCTTTTGTTCCAGAGTTTCTCTTGATGATATCTGTTCTCCTGTGACCTTGCCCTTGTCACATACTTTTATTTCTCATTATAAATTGGCTTTTCTTTCCAGGAGCAGGGCATTGTTTGGCTCAGCCATGCTCTGGAATATCCTTCCATGAGGACTTCCCAGGTTTTGTTGGTAGCTAGGGACTCTATATGTGTTTTAGAAATGACAACTTGGTCTTCTGTTGACACTTCACTAAAACAGTGTAAGATTGATGCTTTCTCCAGATCAAGAGCAGGTTTTGCTAGGACTATACTCCAGGGGCTCCTGAATTCTGACCCATCTTCCTCCTCCCTACTTATCAAAGCTTAGACTTCTGTGACAGTGATCTAATGAACATAGCACAGATGTGTAAGCAAACTTACCATAACAGTAGATGTTCCACTAGATCAGTGTTGCAGTGCTAACACCCTCCCTCCTTCCCCCATTTCTTGGGTTTCCTCTATAGGTATCCTAGTTGCTCTTATTCATTTTCTAATCTCACTGTCAGGGTGGTTGTCTACTTATCCCTTTTCTCCTGGTATATAACTTATACCTGGTCTCAAGCCTCCCTTTCTTGAGAGGCAAGAAAGCTCTATGTTAGGGCGCCCACACTTGTGCTTTTATACTGGCACATCCTTGTGCCTCCTTAAAAGCACAGTGCATGCGGAAGGCACACAAAAGCTTTGAATACTGGTTGGATGTATAATTCATGGCAGGTTATGTTCCCTATCTAGCTTAGGCTACTGCAAAAGTAATCTACTGTAGCATCCTGTGTTACAGTAAGTTTACTTACGTGCTTTCTGCCATTTGCTCAACTGGTAGTTAGCCACCCTTTATTTTATTTTATTTTATTTTACATTTGTTGACCGGGCTAGTCTAGCTGGATATATGTCCATTTTCAGTAGAGGCCCGGGGAGATAAGCACCAAAGTTTAAAATGAATTTACATTAAAGAAATACATGAAAATAACAGAGTAAAAGAAAGCATTATAACTGGAGACATAGTTATAAAGTGTAAAAATGCAGTAATTATAACATAAATGGTAAAAATATTGTGACAAAAATATTGTTACAAGTGACATTCTGAGAGAATACTAGCATAATGTACAGTAATAGAGGATAAAGGAAATTAAGAGGAACATAATATATAAAGATAGTAGGAAGGAGAAATAGGTCAGTGGATGTAAATAAGAAGTAGATTTTGGGTTTTAAGGTATAGCTTTTAGTCAGGTGTCAAGAGCTAGAGTTAGTCAGGATTAGTACAGGGGCACAGCCATTGTGATTTGAGGTAGAGCTTAAGTCTCTTTTTAAAGAGAGATTTTGAGGGAATAGTACAAAGCTCAGAGGGAAGCAGGTTCCAGTGTTTTCCAACAGTGTTAGAAAAAAGGGAATCTCCAGCCTTGTTGTTTGCTTTGTCAATATTTGCAAGAAGTTTGTGTGCGGATCTAAGGGACTGTAGGTTATGGTAGGGGTAAAGAAGAGTAGATAGTATAGGTGTTTTGTCAGGTTGATAAAGAATTTGATGGGCTATGGCTAGTTGATTAATTTTTAGTTGCTGCTGAAATTCAAGCCAGCCTAGTTGCTTTAGATTAGTACAGTGGTGGGTTCTGAAAGGGTTACCTGTAGCAAATCTGGCTATGTTGTGGTAGGAGTTTTCTAATTTCAAAAGATTCTTTTTTGACAAGTTAGTAAATATGGGTGAGAAGGGGAGAGATAAGGTGGGAGTGGGCAATAGTTATTCTAGATTCTGGTGTGAGGAAAGGTTTGATTCTGTAAAGAGAGCCTATTTTCTTATTAATAGTTTTCAAAGTGTTGCATATATGGGTATCAAAGTTAAGGTTGTTGTCAATGGTAATGCCTAGTAGTTTGGTAGTAGGATCTTGTGATATAGGTGTGCCATTTTTAGATGTTATTGTAAAGTCTATATGGGGAGATTTACTGGAAGGTAGTACACTATTAGCTGAGGCAAACAGCCTCACTGCCTCAGCTAATAGCGTACTAGAGAGGACCCAGAAATTTTAATTTCTAAAAGATGCAAACCATGTTATGCTAAAGCAAACCAAATATGTGGCCTCAAGACTGCTTTGCCAATAGCATGTCTTATTTCATGGCTTACATATCTGAAGAATTTCAGGGAGCAAATTTGTTGTTCTCTGCTTCTGAGCATAATGCACAGCACTCTCTTTTACAGATACGTTAGATCAAGCCCACTTTCTTAGTACCTCCCAGAAACGGCATTTTAAATCCAGACTGGCTAGGAAGTGAGGTTACAAAGACATGTGTGGAGTGTTTCTCCCCGGGCCTCTGCTGAAAATTGGCTTTGTTGCAAGTCGGACTTTCCCGGTAAACAAGTGTTAAATAAATAAATACATAAATAAGTGGAAACTTAGCTCTAATGCATGGTAGTGTGGTATATCATTCTCTTAGTCTTTTTTTTTTTTTTTAATTTATTTATTTATTTTTTTAGATTACCCCATCAGCGCTTGCAGCTGAACTAGTCATTTAAAGCTGTTAGATTGGAGATCATGTCTAATAACTGCTGGACGTGTGATGGGACAGACATAGGTTATTGGGAGCATAGTTTTTTGGAAATGCAATGAAGTGGCAGATTTTAGAACTTCTGTACAGAGTGCTTTGTCAGAAATTTGGGGGGACCAAACTAAGGAAATTATTATTTTGAGCTGGGATATTGTATTTGAATCACCTAGACATGGTAAGGCCTTACTAATTGCAATGCTATTGCCTGCCAAAAAATGCAATTACTAGATAATAGAAATCAAAATCTAAACCAATTGTAATTAAAATAACTGGCGGTTGGATCTTTAGAAAAGGGAAGGTACAAACTATATAAAATAAACGGAATTTGTGAGAAGAATACACACAGAATAAAGTTCAGCAGGAAGTGTAAGGCTCAAGGGAAGGCAGGAATTCAGCAACTTATGTAATGATGAAGGGAATGATGATTGTGAAAAGGAAAACATGTATAATTCATGAAAAATGTTTCTATGGCTTGTTTTCCTTTCTGTTAATGTATGTGTACCTATGCCATGTGTAAGAATTTAACAAAGATGTTAAAAAAGATACAGAAGTGCTGGTAACTAGTAGATCATCACCTTACATCTGTCAGTTAATGGCTGGGATGTCCAAATACTGATCCTTAATCATATCAAAGCTGGTGAAGATAGCATTGTCCCTAGTTTAACTTGAAAGATTTCATCAACTAGGTAGCAACTAAACCAGTTGCTTGGCCTTCAGCAAAGCCCAAATGCTACAAGGTTTGACGGAGCAGTATGTGATCCTTGTAATCAAATGTTTTAGTCAAATTGATAAAGCCCCAGTTAGCATCACCATAAGCATGTTACACAGAACAAAGACTCTCAGTCATAGCTCCACTGCAGTTACCGTTGAGAGCAAATCATGCTTATTTGGGTATGCCATTGCTTGCTTCTATGTTCATTTCTCAAGCAGTTTTGTTAATAAGAGATGCATGGGATAGCCATAAAGTCAAAAGTACAGGAAGGAGGATGTCCTTTTGAAAATGGAACTACTCTAGCAGACTTCTATTTGTGAGATCTACAGCCTTATCTTATGAAGGGGTCATAGATATGACCTACTTGTGAGTAGATATAAGAAGCACATGCCTAAGGAACTATGGAAGTAGCTTATAATCACAACTTCCAGTGTCAGCAGGAGATTTCATGATTTTAACAATGAAGTATGAAATGTTTTCAAGTGGAAGCCGGGCTATAAATGAATGATTCAGTATTATAATAAAGATGGGCAGGAGCTGTTTGTTTACTAACAGGAATATCAACAAATTCCTATTTACAAACTTTTTGTCTTCACACCCATATAGGATTAGGCATCTACCTTCCACATGGATCTCCAGGAGACTGTGAAACCATCTTCTGCATCAGTTGTTCCAACGTATGTGGAATCGCTTGAAGAAAATGTTCCTAATCTTATTCATGCCAAAGAAAGGCAGTTCATCTGGGAGGGTTACTACTTGTGCTGCTTTGTATAACATTCCTTTCCAAATATACAAGCTGTTTCTGTAGGTGCTCTTATTCCTGTCCCAGCTAGATCATTCTATATGGAAGGATAGTGACATGCTGTAGGTGGATTGGAAACACTAAATTGGCCATAGGCATGAATGAGTGCGTGCGTGTGTGCCTTCAGTGGAAGGTTGGGCACTGGGCTGGCAACTCAACACTGTAAAACTCCTCTGCCAATCATGAGTGGACAGTGATCCGCTGTGACGACCCCTAACCGGGAAAAGCCGAAAGAAGAAGAAGAAGAAGTGACATCATCTAGCTTGCTTCATTGTGTGTTTGTTCCCAGAATCATAAAAAACATGTTGTTCATAGTCAAAGTACCAGAGAGACACCTAACCTACCCATCCCCCACCCCCTGTATCACACGTCTTGTAGTGGAATTCCCCATCGGGGGGGGGGGCTTCTTTTCATCTGGGTTCTGTTGCCTTCTCCTGTGGTTCTCCTTGGAAAATATTCTCAATTTTCTACTTGATCTATATTGGTGATACTGCGTTAAAGTGGCCCATGCATGCAGCTACATCTTCCAGACTGTAAGAAAAAATTTGAAAGCTGTATCATTGTCTGGTACCCTCAATATCCTTATATCTGGATCAGTGGCAGCAGACTTTCTTGTACTTGAGTGGGAGGGACTGTCCCTGAATCCTAATCCCCTCCACCCACAAACAAGTCATGCCTTTCAAAAACTGCTGCAGTGTAACACTTTCAGTATCCCCCCCCTCTTTTTTTTGTATGTGTGTGTCACTTTTGATAGGTTTATAGTCTTTAACAATGCTTTATTTAATTATGTTGCTTTTCTTTTGCATTACTGATGTCCCAATTGTTCTTACAGCTCCTGTTCTACAAGGTCTGTATAATAGGTTCATAGATTCATAGGTAGGTACTAGGGTATCGGCCCAAGGGCCTACGTAAGCCTAGCCAACAAAGTTCCCTGGCTTACACCACCCAAGACAGTTATTTTCCTGTGCCCCTGTCGAACAGAGCCACAGAAGTGATCCGCGGGGTGTATTTCCTATTTCCAATCCAGTCATCAAGAATTTTCTTGAAGAGTGCTAATGAGGAACTTTGCTTGACATAGATGGGTAGCTTGTTCCAGAATATGGGAAGTCTCTGGGACAAGAATCTATCCCTCCAGCATGTCCTGTTTATTGTGGTGACAAGGTTTAGGTCCCTAGAGCATGTAGCTCTGAGGGATTGGGATTTCTTTAGGTGTAGCATGTCCAACAGCTGTGGATTTGACATAGCTTTATATGTTAGGCAGAGATCATCTCAGAGAAGGTGATATGCTACGGAGCAAAGCTGCAGTTCTTTGAGACGGTCAATGTAGGGCATTTGTTTGAGGCTAATAATCCTCTTTGTGAGGTACTTTTGTGGCCTTTCCAGCTGCTGCAGATGTCTTGTGAGGTACATTCCAAAAGGGGCGTTGTACTCTATAATGGGTCTAATGAGTGTCGAGTAGAGGGGAACAATGACCTCTTTTTTCCTGGATGAGAACCCTTTTGTGATGAGGTGTGCCACCTAGAAGGATTTTCTGACTACTGTGATGTGATTATCAAAGGAGAGACTACTGTCCACCTGGGTCCCAAGGTCTCTTATCACACATTCGGCGTTAAGTAGACTGCCACCTATGTGGTAGTTCATGGGTACTGAGTTTTTACCAAAGGGGATGATAATGCACTCTTTGGCATTGAGTTTGAGGCCATGGCTCTGACACCAGGCATCTGTCTCAGTGAGACCCTTCTGTAGGATGTCCACATCATTTGGGGACTCGACTATGGCTCCTAGTTTGCAGTCATCTGCAAACTTTGTTAGCCAAAGACCTTCTGTGTTAGCCTGTACTTCAGAGAAGTAGATACCAAACAGGAGAGGTCCCAGGACTGAACCCTGTGGTACTCCACTTGTCACTGGTTTGAAGTCAGATTTGGAGTCCGCAACTTTTACAGTGTGGGTTCTGTCAGTGAGCCAGTAGGCAACCCATCTTGTAACAAAGGGATTTATACCTAGTTTAGTGAGTTTAGCTATAATTCCAGAATGGGGGATGGTGTCAAAAGCCTTGGCGAGGTCAAGATTGGCTGAGTGAACCACCTTACCCTCGTCTACAGCTTTGGTAACTACCTCAAAGAAGTCAATCAGGTTCAGAAGGCATGATCTCCCTTTCACAAACCCAAACTGGGTGCGGTCCAGAGTTTGGAGGTTACCAATGTCTTTGAGTTCCATGATGATACGTTCTGTGGCCTTACAGACCAGGCTCGTCAGGCTAATACGGCGATAGTTCCCGGGATCAGTGGTGGCTCCCCCTTTGTGGAGTGGGATAACTGTTGCTATGTGCCATTCAGTGGGCACAAAGCCTGATGTGAGGCTATGATTGAACATGGTGCTTAGGTGGGGAGCTAGTTCTTTCTGAAGTTCATGTAAAACACAGCATGGGATGTTGTCCGGTCCCATGGATGCTGCGTTTTTGGCTTTAGAGAGTGCAGCTTTTACCTGCATAGTTGTGATTACAGGGACTCTGTATTCTTCCTGTATAGATATGGGCCTTTAGGGGGTGAGAAGAGGGTAAAGTTAGCACTGAACCTATCTGCCAGTTTGTTGGCAATATCAATTGGTTCTGTAATTTTCATGTCGTTGTGCTGTAACTCAGAGCAGATCTGAGTGTTGCATTGAGATTCTTGACATAGCTATAGAATGCTTTGTGGTTATCCCTAGAATCAGTGGTGATTTTGTTTTTGTATCTATCTTTGGAGGATCTTATAAGGGATCTCAGCTACTTACTGAGGCTGATCAGGGAGCTCCTCCAGTCATGGGAATTTACTCTCTTTTGCAACAGTTTCGTTCTTCTGTTGTAGAGTTTGTTTATGGCAGGGGACCACCAGATTGGCTTCCTTTTTTGGAGGCTAGCATTTGGTTCTGTTTGGGATAGCACGATCCATGTACTCGTGTAAATGCTTATAGAGTGCATTTGTGTAGGATTCAGCAGTCGTAACTGTATTGTCCATCTGCATGGGTGTCATGAAGTTTGCCACTTCTGTTTTAAGAAGCATGAAGTTGGCTTTGAAGACATTTTTTTTACCATGGTTTCCTTAATGAGGGGTGGGGCGGGATGTGGATATCTAGGGAGATTAGCTTATGGTCAGATCTGACCAACGAGGAGTTGACTTCAGGTGTGGAACACCGGTCACTCATGTTGGTAATGACTAAGTCTAGGATATTGTTGCCCCTGGTGGGGGTGTGGATAAGTTGATCCAGGGCATTTGAATTTATGAATTCCAGAAAGTGTTGAGCGAAAGAGATGGTACATGAGTATTTTTCCCAGTTAATGGTGGGGTAGGTGAAATCACCCATTATTAGGGTGTTTGGTTGAACCCTAGTATTTTCCAGTATATCAAGAAAAGAGGAGTGGGAATCCTGGGGCATGGTGGGGGATCTGTAGCAAGCTACAATTTGGATTGTAGTTTTTCCCAGAGTGAGTTGCACTTGGATAACCTCGGATGTATTATACTAAGGAACTAGTCTGGAGGTGTGGATATCCTTAATGAATATGGACACACCTCCGCCTTTGGTGTTCTGGTCCAGGTTAAGTGGCTGAAAAGTGTGGTATGAGTTACTTGGTAATGCAGGGGTGCTCTCTGGAGCCTTGAACCAGGTCTCAGAAACTGCACAGATATTGATGTTCTCCATTTTAAGGAGTGCCTCGAGGGAGTGCATTTTGAGATTTAGACTTCTAGCATTGAGTAGCATTACCCTCAGTTTTTGCTTGCCTGTTCCTGTTATGGTGGTGAATTTGTCATTTGAACCTTGCCTAAAAAAGGCACTATAGGAGTGGCAAGAGCCTTAGCCAGTATTCAGAATCACAGGGGTGACAGGTGCAGGAGCATCGTGGTCTGTCGACCATGTCGTCCCAGGCAGACAGATACTGGATCCCCTTAGAATGACACCAGACACTTAGCCAATTGTTGAAGTCAATCATTTTGTCCTTGAACTGTGGTATCATTCTGGGCAATGGCAGGATGCTACTCAGGGCTAGGGTCATACCTGCCTGGGCCACAAGATCAGAGATCTCTTCCATGTTGCTTTCCATGTAGTCCAGGGAGGTACATCTCAGGTCATCCACACTAACATGGACAATGACAGAGTCATATTTGTACTTGTTGTGGAGTGACCTAAGTGCGTGGGTTATGTGCTGGATCCTGGCACCTGACAGGCAGCTGACAGTAACCTTCTCCTTGTTTAGCCTGGTGAGTGGGACATCAGTGTGCCTGACTATAGAGTCACCTATGACTAGTGTGTTGGGTACGTTGTTTTGCCTTATGGGCTGTGGTTGAGTGGCACACTGAGTCTGTGGGCTATGTGTCATTTGGGTTGTGTTGGGGGGATGGAGGTTGCTTGCATTTCTGCTTTGGAGTCCTCTGTTGCTTGAGCAGATTATTACTGAGAGCCTCCATGTATGTTTTCATGTTTCTATGTGTGGATTTTGGTGGTGTAGGTTTAGTGGGACTATGTGATGAGTGTGGTGTGGTGCAAGTGTTTAACTTTTCCTCTTGACCTTCAAGTACAGTCTTGGTTGGAGAGAGCTTTAGCTCCAGTTTGGCTAGATAAGTGCATCTCTCACAGGTTGTAGTGTTGGGTGGTAGGAGGAGAGGGTTGTCTGTGTACATGAGGCAATTGCTACATTGCCCCAAGATGCCCAGATTCATCAGATAGACAGGAGAGAACACTGGGAGCTGGCCCTTGGACATGCCTGAATAAAAAACTATTTTCCTGTAGACAAGTGAGGAAAGTGAGTACAAGAGCTGTTTTTCTCTAAGCAAGTGAGGAAAGTAAGTACAAAAACTGTTTTCTTTTAGGTAAGGTTGAGTGCTGTAGTAATTTGTAGCTTATTTAGTGCTTTCAACAAGTTTTGAACAAGTGCTGCGCACGAATAAGCAAATTCAAGTGCTAAAACTAAGAATCTGTATCTGAAATAGACTAGTTACAGGAAAGAAACAAGTCCAAATGCAGGCTTTTAAATCAGAAAGTAGAAAGAGATGGAAAAATTGCCCAAACTGCCAATAACTACAATTTCTGGGCGAGAAGCCACTCCTTATGTGGTAGATAGGTTACCTAGTGCTTACCACTCCCACTGATAAGCTAGCAGGCTTTCCTCCAACACAGAAAGGCTTGGGGGCCTCAGGAGCTTACAAACAGTCCTGGATACAGCAAATCTGTATCTAGACTAGACTAGTTACAGGAAAGGGGGGAAACAAGTGCAAGTTTGGGCTTTTAAATCAGGAAGTTGAGAGTGATTAAGGCTTTATTGTTTTCTAAACTCTTTGCTGAAGTGAATCATACTTTTCAATCAGTAGAAGTGACAGTTTTCACATGAGTCTTTGTTAGCACTCAAAACAGGAAACTCCCATAATCATTTTAAGTAGTAATGGCTGCAAACTGGCAGGTGAATGGAACCGGATAAGAAAACAAGTAAAACTATAATCTTGGGATAAAAGAAATGGTGTATTACTTCTCTCTCTCTCTCTCTCTCCATATATATATATATATATATATATATATATATATACACACACACACACACACACACGCACGCACACACACACACACACACACACACACACACACACACACACACAAAAGCAAGGCAGGAATTCAGCAATTTATGAGATGTTGGACTGACAATAATTACAAAAAAAGAAAAGATGTGGTGTATAATGTATGTAAACGGAAAATGTTAATATGGTTTGTTTTCTTTTCTATTAATGTGTCTGCCTATGTCATATAATTTAATAAAGGTGTTTTTAAAAAAGGAAAAAAAAATAAGAATTCTCAATGAAATGGCATAAAAAAAACAGAAGACAAATGAACAACTGTCATTGTGTAATCTTCAGCTAAGTAAAATACTGATCTCCTAAGAAATGCATTTTAATTATAGCTTCCTTCTGTAAGAAAAGTAGAAAGAAAGAGGCAAGTTTATTTATCTGGTTAACAAATTAAGATCAAATTACATGACCGATTAAAATTGTGACTGTGCCTTTAGCAGTTAAAAAAATACAAATCTTGCTTAAAATATGCACTTGAGTCATATATGTCCGTCCTCAGAGTGATTCTCCTATGTTCTAAACTGCCTATGATAACACTTAACATACAACTAACTTTCATCTGGAAAAATCCATTTTATGCATAGGAGTGACTTCTACACATCAAAATGACTGACTATTCAAAAGCTGGTATCACATCCATCTGATTTGGCTGCCCCGTCTCTTTCTGTATTGTTACTTTATCTTGCATTCAAACTTCAAAACCTTTACCATTTAATAGACATTGTTCTGAAAGATTAGCTTTGGGTTACATTAGTCTATTGTTCTGAGATACATAAATAAAACTATTCAATTTAAGGCTGTCTCTTTTATTCTGGTAATGCTGATTGTCCACAGTTTATAACAATAGGCTGACAATGTCTTGTGTGTTTAGTAACCCAGATTAGTGATTTGAATTTAGAGAACCTTTGCCATCCACAACTTGTCACAGAACACCATAACACATAATGACATGTAGTCAGTTGATCACACCATGTAGGTGACACAGTGGTTGTCCAGCATCAGTCAGATTTGCAACAACACAGGCAAATGTGTAACAGTGGCTAACAAGTAACCAGGAAGCAAAACAAAGTGGTTAGCATTGCTCCTTTATGCTTAAGTATGTGCTGCTAATTGAACAATATGATTTACTATTTACAATGGATTTTTCTCAATTAACTTGACACTCTATGACAAAAACACTTTCAGGGTAGAATAAGGAAGAAACTATATGAGTTACTTACTTTTGAGCAAAATACTCAAATGTCGACATCTGTTTGGTTGACAGAAACAGATGATTGATGTGTGCAAGATTGACAATCCCTGGGTAAGGGAATATGCCCTTTCCCTAGGGACTGTGTGACCTCCAAATTAGTATATATAATTAGGAAGGGGCGTGGGGGTGTGCAGTGGAACTTGGCCCCCTGCAAAAGCACTTGCTTTTGGTTTTGTCTGCTCTGAGGTTGATCCAGGGAGTATATTCAGTAGCTGTTGACTGTCTGTTTTTTGATGTTTTTACATCAATCTCATACGTCAGTGTTTCATCAATTTAGTGTAAAAGTACTATGCCTATAAATATATACTAGAAAAAGAGACCTATGTACATACAGTGTGACCACCTGTCTTATAAAAATGCAATGTATTCTACACAATCAAAACCAAATGTAGGATCTTCCAAGCAAAACAAAGTTATGGTGGTTTAACCCAAAGCACAGCAATCTAACTCAAGGTCTTACACAGCTTTGAAATAGTCTCTTGGTAGGTCTGTGAGGATTCTTGTGCAAGGATCATTATCCACTTTCTCTTTCTGTGTCTTTTTATACTATGGTTTATTTTGTCTTCCAGAACTTCGACACTGCACCCAAGTCCCCTTTCACAAAAAGTCAAATGCTTTCTGTCTGGACTTCATTCAACTCTCTTTTTTATGTTGCATTCCCTAGCTCATTAAACAAGCCTACTGTCACTAATACAGCCAGGTATCTTTGTATTTTTAAATGAATGAGTCCAACTTAATTCAAACATTACTCGTTTAAAGAAACATCACTTAATTAAAACATTACTCTTTTAAAGAAACAGCACTCTGTTTATAGTGAACTCTGTATAACGCTGATGTAGAGGTTACTTATTTACAATGAATTTTGTATAACAGTGCTATATACAGTATAGAACCACTATACTGTGTTGCAATTGATTCCTCAGCTTAAGACTATCAATTTCATGCCTGTTTAATAGTCTGTGTTCAAAAAAGGCTATCTGCTTTGTGGTGGGTTCAATCAGGTCAATGTATTATTCACTTTCAATAGCTTCTTCTTCTTTCGGCTTTTCCAGGTTAGGGGTTGCCACAGCAGATCACCTGTCCCCTCATGATTGGCAGTGGAGTTTTATGGTATGGAGTTGCCAGCCTGGTGCCCAACCTTCTACAGGAGGCACACACACACACACACACACACACACACACACACACACACACACACACACACACACACACACACACACACACACGCACTCACGCCTAGGGCCAAATTTAGAGTGTGCAATCCACCTACAGCATGTTGTTGGGATGTGGGAGGTGGTACACTTATTGCAATTAAGACTTTTGCCTACTACAATTTTTCTGTTGTTAACAATTTTGTTGTGATTTGGAATGCCAAGTCCTGTAATGTGGAGACTGAATTGCTAAAAATCCAGACATAAATACTATGGCTGAGATTGACATTTCTCAGATGATTCCCTTTTTTTTGGGGTATGGCTCTCAAAGTTGATATATATAAGTTCAGGGGATGTTGGAGACTTGCACATTGGGGGTGCAGGGGGTTTGGTATGTATTTAGTTTAAGTTTGGGCAAGTGTTTACCTACCGAACATCAGTGTTCTGATCTTAATTTGTAGATCTTTATATATATATATATATATATATATATATATATATATATATACACACACACACACACACACACACACACACACACACACACACACAGCGAGAGATACATACATACAGACTGGACGATATGAATTCACGCAGTAAATTAATATATATCTGTACAAAAATACAGTCTTAAATATGAATTCTTATCTAATTATTGTATTTTTAAACAAGATATATTTTTATTGACTTATCACTTATGACATAGGTAATCATGTATTTATATAAATGAAAACAAACCATACTGAAATATTTTCAGTTGCAATTTGCAAACATTATACATAACATTTAATCTTCTCTGCAGCTATTGTCAAAAGAACATTACATACCTCATTCAATTTCTGCCTTCCCTTAAACTTCATTCCTCCTCCAAAACATTCTGCATGTATTGTTCCCACAGTTCCCATTTTACTATGTAATTTTCTCCTATCCTTTTCTAAAGATCCCACGTCCAATTCCTTTATCTCTGTTACTATATTCACTACTTCTAGTATGGTTGGTTAGTTAATGTAGTTTTGAACACAATCCAGTATATGTTAACTTCTTCTGCATGATATATCAGACATATGAGCCAATACAGTATCTATAGTTTTATTTTATGGTTTCTTTTAAATTTTTCATGCAATTAGTTATGTTTTCTACATCTTGGTAAGCTGTTCCAACTGGCAGGAAAGATGTTGGACAGTGACTTTTTTCAAAATGTATATGGAATAATGAGCCTAATTAATGTTTTCTTTTTAAATGAATAGCTGGGGTGGTATTATCTGTTATTTAGAAGTTGAATACTAAAGTGTTTAACAGGAAATGAGCTATTGCAATTATTGGTATTCAGTTAGCTAGCTTCTGTAATCAATACATACTAGTCTTTTTCTTGTGCAGGGATTTTGAAGTTATTTCTGAGAAAATATGTCTGTTATCAACATATATTACATGGATGTACTCAAACATGTTGTGCTTTAATTGTTATTACCTGGGCTACCTGTGTTACTTAAAATAACTTGGGGCTAGTAGGTACTATATCAGCTGTGACATTCAATGAGATGCCACACACATTAGTACTTAGTAATCAGAGAATGGTGGTCTCTATGGCAGATAGGTAGCTAATGCATACATCCGGTAATTAGTTCAGCACATAAGATGACCTGTAGCTGTTTGAAATGCACTTAAGTTTCATTATACTAACTATTCAACTATTCTGAAAATAAACTACAACTAAGGTCTGCCTTGGATATATTTGTGCTTGTGTGGATTTGTATGATGACTTTTTACCATAAAACAGAGGATTAGCACATAGGTGGCAGTACACTAAACACTGAAAGTGTGATGAGAGACTTAGGGACACAGGTGGACAGTGGTCTCACCTTCGATAACCACATCACCACAACAGTCAGGAAATCCTTCTATGTGGCACACCTGATCACTAAGGGCTTTTCATCCAGAAAAAAGGAGGCCATTGTCCCACTGTACTCATCCCTCATTATATCCACTATAGAGTACAATGCCCCATTTGGTATGTACCTCACAAGACATCTGCAACAGCTGGAAAGGCCGCAGAAATACTTCACTAAAAGAATCATAGGCGTAAAGCAGATGCCCTTTGCTGACCATCTGAAAAACTCCAGCTATACTCTGTGGCATATTGTCTACTCAGAGGCAATCTCTGCTTAACATACAAGGCTATGTCAAACCCTGAGCTGTTTGACATGCTCCACTTAAAGAAATCCCAATCCCTCAGAGCCACACGCTCCAGGGATCTAAATCTTGTCATCACAATGAACAAAACATGCTGGAGGGATAGGTTCCTGACCCAGAGACTCCCCATGCTCCGGAATAGACTGCCCATACATATCAAGCAGAGCACCTCTTTGGCCCTCTTCAAAGGAACCTTGGCAACTGGATGGGAGATAGGAAATTCACCATGGGGATCATGTCAGTTGCCCTGCTAGACAGAGGTCCAGGGAAGTAAATATTGTGGGAAGAAATCTCCAGGGAATTGTTATGGCTAGGCTTGTCTAAGCCCTAGGGCCGATAGCCTAGTACCAACCTATGAACCTGCACAAAGTACTACAGGATCCTTATCATGTCTTCATGTTTAAACAGCTATGTCCCCATATGACATTGTCAGACATTTAATGTCCATAATCCATGTCCATTCCTGAATTCTGAATCTTGCTGCTTTTAGACTGAGTACAAACAATACTATGAAAATCCCATTTATGGAACAGCACATTGTGTTTGTGAATATGGTGACTCGTTTCCCACTTTCAAATTCACCTATATGAAACAGGAAAGGTACAACTGAGGAAGTGTGGTAGCATAAATATGTCCAAGTATAATTTTTACATTGCTGCCTATCTAGTTACAGGCTTCTGGCATGAGAATTTTAGTATACATTCCCCATCTTAAATAACATGTAATTAATATCTAGCATAGAGTTTTTGCTTGCCCATTGCATTATTTTGCATCATATGTAAGTTGCCATGTTTTAGACCATCGCTTCAGCCTTGCCATGTTTTTTATCTCATCATATTGCTTTTCCTTTTGTATCATTTCCATTGAATAACTGAGTTATCAGGAAAAAAGGTCCTTTATGAATATAGTGAAAAGGGTTATTCCTGGCGCTGTTCTACTCCAGTGGTTGCCATCCTTTTATCTGCGTGAACCCATTTATTATAACCATCTCTGCCCTGCTAACTAGCCACTGTTTACCCATTCCATCACCAAACCACTTACTACTAGTTTTCTAATATATAGTCTGTCAGGTGCTCTAGTAAAGCCTGAGGGTCCCATATCCACTATGCCATTTTAATTTGATGTCCAAGATTCCCAGTTAAGAACAGTATTCGATTTGCTAACCATAACCCTCCTGCTTTGACCCTGTATTGCCTTGCACCATGTGCCTCACTGCCTTCCCTGGATTCCAGCAGGTCATGAAGTACATTGTGACTACTTTTATAAGAGACAGTTCTGAGTTCAGACTGACAGTGTAATCATTCATCAAGTGTCTGACTCACTTCCAGTCTTGTGAAAGACAATCAAATCTTCCATCTTCTGTATTTCAGGGGTCCTACATCCTCCCATTTGTTTTGTTTGTTTATGTTAAAAAGTGTATTAAGTAGGAGTAGTATTTGTTTACACTAAAACAGAGTATATAAGATTCATTTTATTTACATGATGTCAACTTATTCATTGCTATGTTTATTAAAACTGCAGGTGAGTGTACTGGGCAAGCGTTATGATATCAGAAGCAGAGTATTATGATGTTATCATGATTAAGCCCTGCAATAGTTGACAAATATCACTGATATAAGGCTTCTTTCTGTTTTTGAAGTGCATGATTTCTTTAGTAGGTAGTTAAAAATTACCAGACTGATGAAAGATGAAACTCCTTTGTGCACAATTACTATTTTTTAAACTTTTACGATAGCTATGCACCATGTACTTAGCATTGGATGAAATACTTTTTTTGACGTTTGTGGACACGCAGAACTCTACTTATCTTAATGGTTGGTTCGCTTTAGTTAGATGCATTACTGAAACACAGCAGAGTCCTCATAACAGTATTTGCCACAAATTATTAATGAGCAAATACTCTAGCTGTCAGTTTTGAGGCTGTATTTCAGTAATTAGCCTGTCTCACAACTTGGTGAGCAGCAGTGGTGTTTAGATATAAATCTGTACCACTCTCTTTTTATATGAAAGCCCATATTGTTTTACAAGAAATCTCAGTGACTCAGTGTTCCAGGGTCTGCAGCTCTGAAGTCTGAACTACAGTAACCTCAGTGCTGGCATAGTTTGCGGAGGTGAACAGCCTGAAATAGTTCTGCCTTCACAGCTGCGGATGTTTCATCATTAAGCCTTACTTTGAATAATGGACCTCCCCTTCACACTGTCATGGAATCACCTCATCTCCTAGCAACACCCTTGTACATGTTCATACACAAAACTGAAACAGTCCTATCTTCTGATTGGGTGGCATCATACTCTGATTCTATATCTTCCAACAGATCGGCAGTTCATCCAGTATGACCTGAATGTATGACTTTTGATTCTGTGAGCAGTATGACAAGAATTTTGATGTTTTTAAAGATCAGGAATTGATGAGAGAACTGCTTTTGAGTGTTACACACTGCAGTCATTAAGCTGCTGTTTTTCAGACTGTACATTATCACAGCAGTGAGTAAATGCATTCAAACTCCTAATTAAAGTATTTGATAAAAAATAGTTACAACGACAGTTTCTAGAACTAATACTTACAACAGAATTATCAATCAGGGTCTCTACCAATATTAAATTGTGCTTTCTTCTGGTGCAGAACAGCTCCCACCAAAGATAAAGAGGTCTTTTTGGAACATAGGTTCTTGGACTCGTTCACAGCAAGCCTTCCTCAAACCATAGAAAAGTAAAATGTTGAGATCAGAAAAATACTTTTGAGTCTTCCTGCACAAGAAAGTATGTGCTACATTATATAGAAACATATTGACAACCCCTTCCCATAAATGTGTGCTTACACACACACACACACACACACACACACACACACACACACACACACACACACACATACGCGCGCGCACGCACTCTGCATTATATTGAAGTAGAATGATATTGTCCATATACACACTTAAAGTATTTATTTTTTTTATTTATTTATTAACATTTGTTTACCAGGAAAGTTCGACTAAGCCATGACAGGCCCCTTTTCAGCAGAAGCCTGTGGAGAAAGATCCAGAGTTAACCAGTCTTACAAAATGTCATACAATATAATATAATAGGTTTATAGGTTCATAGTAGGTTATTAGGCTAATGTCCCTAGAATCCTACAAGCTTAGCCATATTTATCCCAAGTTGTCCCAGTTGGTGGTGGTTAAGTGATTGAAGTTCAGAGGTAAGGGTCTGTGGTAGTTAATAAAGACTTCTTCTGTCTAGTATGGGCATCACCATGGAGTGCAATTGTGGTCACCCATCTATTGATCTAGGTTGCATTTGAAGAGGGTCAGGGAGGGGCTCTGTTTTACATGAACTGGAAGCTTCTTCCAGAGAAGTGGCAGTCTCTGGGAGATGTATCTATCTCTCCAGCATGACCAGTTCATGTCAGAGGCTAGGCTAAGATTCCTGGAGCGAGTGACCCTCGTGCAGTATGATTTATGAATGTGTAGCATTTCCATCAGGGCCAGGTCAGAGACTGCCCTGTAAGCCAGGCACAAGTCACCCCTTAGAAACCTGTAGGAGACAGAATACAGTGACAGGGCTTTCAGTCTTTCTGCATAAGAATTGTTTTGTTTACTGTGCAATTTCTTGGCTTGAAACCTGTGTGGTCTCTCCAGTTGTTGCAGATGTATAGTGAGGTACATGCAAAAGGGAGCATTGTACTCAATTATTGGTCTAATGAGGGCCGAGTATAATGGAATTAAAACAGCCTTAGATCTAGAAGCGATACCTTTACTTATAAGATATGCCACATAGAAGAATTTCCTTACTACTGTTGATACATGATGGTCAAAGTTCAGGTTGCTATCAGCCTGTTTATACTAGGAATCCACCAGGGTGACTTGTTTATTTAGCAAGACCTGGTTTTAATCCGATAAGGTACAGCCAGTTCTATACAACTGCTTAAGTGGTTACAAGACAATGGTGTACATCTCTGCATAGGAGTCCATGTTATCTGCATTCAAGGGGGCTTTGAAACTTCTTATACCATCACTTAGTAGGAGGTATTTTGTCTTTGAAAAATTCTTAAGTGTTTTTCAGTTTGATGGGGTATCCGGTCTTATAATTACATTGAACGAGACTGATTTACGGTCCAATCTTAATGGGGAGGACATCACATGGGGAGGGGGGTGCAATGCTCTCCCATGTTAGTGAGTACTATGTCCAGGATATTTGAGCCTCTTGTGGGTGTACTGACTAGCTGTTCCCGAGCGTTTGTGCTGACAAAGTCCAAGAACCTCTGAGGCAGCATGTCTGTGGTCATGTATGTTTCCTAGTCGATGGCAGGATAATTAAAATCATCCATGAGTAAGGTGTTGGGCTGTATGGCAAGTGACTCCAGTAAGTCCAGGTATGTGATGTATTTTTTACAGGTTCATTGTGGGGGACCTGTAGCTAGCTATGATGTGGTAGGGGTGTTTTGCCTATAGTTAATTGGACATGGAGTAGCTTGAGACAGTCAGACTGTTTGACCAAACTCGAGCTGTACTTATCCTTAATGAAGATAGATAAATCTCCTCCTTTGGTTCTTTTACACTTAGTTTGTGGTCTAAACATATGGAAGGAGTTGAAGCCCTGCATGGCTGTAGTGCTTTCTGTGGTTTTGAATCATATCTCAGTGACTGCATAGCTGTCAACATCTTCCAAGGTGAGGAGTGCTTCCAGGGAGTGCATTTTTCTGTTTAGACTCCTAGCACTGAGGAGCAGAATCTTTAGTTTCTGTAGAGAGGATTTTGTTATGTCGGGAGGTTGTTATTTTGACACTGCCTAAAAAAAGGCACACTAGGGATGGCTAATGCCTTTGCCAGTATCAGAAAGCCTAGAGGATACAGGTGCAGACCATCTCTGTCAAAGCAGCATGGCCTGTCGACTATGTCTTTCCAAGCTGACATATATTGGATCCCCTTGGACTGACACTAGAAGCTAAGCCAGCTGTTAAAGTCAATCATTTTTTGTTTATATTGTGGCATCATCCTTGGAAAAGATAGAATTCTGCTTAAGGCTAGGCTTATACCTGCCTGTGAAACATAATCTGGGTGCTCAGTCATGTCTGTCTTCATATAATTCAGTGAGGTACAGCTCAAGGAATTCACCCCCCCCCCCCATGGACTATAACAGAGTCATACCAGTGCTTGTGGTTGAGTAACATGATGGATCCTGGCACTTGGCAGGCAGCTAACTGTAACCAACTAATTCTCCAGTCTAAGCGAAACATCTGTGTGTCTCACAGTGGAATCACTTATGACCAATATATTAGGTTTTGTGGTGTTATGCCTTATGGGCTTATCTTTTGAGACATTGATGTGTGTGTGTGTGTGTGTGTGTGTGTGTGTGTGTGTGTGTGTGTGTGTGTGTGTGTGTGTGTGTGTGTGTGTGTGTGTGTGTTTGTAAGTGGTTTCCATTTGGGAGGCCTCTGATCTTTTGGTAAGTTACTAGTAAGTACCTCCTCATATGCGGGTTTATGTGTTGGGTCCTTAATTAATGTGGGAACTGAAAGTATCTGTGCACTGACAACCTGTTTGGCATTCAATTTGTCCTTATGTTAGAATCTTGCCTCCAATTTTATAGTGTGACTACATCTCTCACATAAAGTATTTGTTTGTTTTGGAGTAAGTGGTTGTCAGTATACATGAGACAATTGCTATATAGCTTGAAGATGCCCATGCGTATCAGGCTTGGCAGAGAGATGATGGGAAACTGCCCATCCATGGCAGTAGGCTCTTATGTATGCTTTATTAGGGACGAGACTAGGTTAATTTGACAGGACTGTGCTGGTAAAACTGAGACTACAAGAGAGGCCTATACTTTGTGTAGGCTAAGGTTGATCAATAAGGCTCAGTGCACAACTGAGTTGCTCCTAGAGCAGCAGAAAAGTTTGGAAGGGTTTGACTAACAGCTGTTTAGGGAAAAACTGAGCTGCTAGGCTTTGGTGTATATACAGGGCACTGCTAACCGCTGCTGAGCAAAGAGCAACACTGCATAAATTCTATGCTTAAATACGAGCAAAGATAAACTAGTTTTAAGCAAAATACCAATCAGGAAAGCACACAGTAAACCTTTCAACAAAAATCCTGAACTCAGACAGGTTAGATCAACACAAGGGTGCAGAAAAACACTTCTTAATGCAGAATAGCTGGTTTGGAGCTCAACTGAAACAAGACCACACAAACTACCTAAAACAGTCCTACAACTAACAGTTAAAATGTAATACAGTGCAGATAACTACTTAAAGTGGGAGTAGACAGTACAGTTTTCATATAAAGTACAAAAATAACAGCAAATAGCTTAACAAACTGATAAAGTACAGTGTAGATTTGAGATGTCTTAGAAGCTATTAGCAATCTTATGTCTTATTTCTCTAATTTGTAATTTTGTTAAATTTTGTAAATCTTGTTTAATATAACTATTTTTATTTATTTTATTTTATTTATTTTATTTAACATTTGTTGACCGGGAAAGTCCGACTAGGTTCCACAGATCCTGTTTTCAGCGGAGGCCCGGGCAGAAATGCTCCAGAAGCATGTCTTTAGAACTATCCTTTGATGTCTTTGTGGCAGCTATGTATTGTGGAGCTTTCTCCCCAGGTCTCCACTGAAACAGGGCTTTGGCCCAGCTGGACCAACCAGGTCAACAAATGTCAAGTAAATGAATAAATAAATAAATAAATAAATAAGAGAAGTGCAAAAAAGTACTTATTTTTGTCTTTTCAGTAGTGGATTGCTCCAGATGAAAGCAGATTCTGAGCAATAATTAGCAAAGTCACCAAATGATGAGCAGCTGTGAGTATCTGTGCCAAAGCCCGTGCAAATGCAAGGCTTAAATTCAAGCAAAGAGAAACAATTTTATGCTAATTACCAATCAGGAAAGCACTTAATAAGCCTTCCACCAGCAGTCCTCAACTCAGACAAGTTAGATCAGCATGCTTCTGCTACAAAGGTGCAGAAAAACACCTTCTTAATGTAGAATAGCTGCTCTGGAGCCCAAGTGTAACAAGACTACACAAACTACCTACAACAGCCCTACAACTAACAAATACAATGTAATACAGTGCAATTAAATACTTAAAGCAACAGCAGACAGTACAGTATTTTTTTACTCCTGAAGTACAGTCACAGTGTATAAGAGAAGTGCAAAAAAATAAAATAGCCCTTTTGTGTGTTTCCCAGTTTAGATAGATCAGGTAAACACAAGATGAATAATCCCAGTTCTCCTAATGTAAAAGCACAGTAAAGGAGTGTTTGGAGTGAAATGCTACCACAAACCAACTTAAATATACGGATACAGCAGCATATTTTAAACAGCTTATAAAGGCATGATTATTCAATAAAAGTAATTCAATAAGAATACGTGAGCCAAGAGCCACTCAATTGTACAGAATTTATAAAGGCAGTAAAAACAAAATAAGCTGATCAATAATCCCTCCAGACAAAAAAAAAACTACATGCAGAAATCTCAAATGTTTCCCAACCTAAACAGACCAGGTTACCTCCCAGTGCACTAGTTGGAAAATACACTGACCTCTTGATGTAAAAACAAGTGTTTGCTACAGTGTAAAAATATACTGCTTTATCCAACAGCTAGCTAGATAATGAATTCAGATCAAGTAAAGCAGTATAGGAGACAATGAGAGGCAAAATGCACGTTTTTCAATATAAGCACAAGGAAAGGCAAATAAATAATTCAAGATATAAAAAAAATAGTGGTGCATAGGGAGGCTGCAGCTGTGTTAGCTGATGCTACAGGATTGCTTAATCTGTCTTATTTTTCTGGAAAAAAATGAGAAAATCATTTTCCAGTCCTTTAAATGATGTTACAGTAACTTACAGCAGAAAGAAACTTCTGGAAATCAAGTATTAAGATTGCACCATTGTTTTGGCTGCATTCCCTGCTTTCTATAAAGCATCTGGGGCCTATAGCACTCATAGAACTGCTGGAACTCAACATCCTAACCAAACTAACTTCAAAGTACCTAAATCAGGGAATGGAAGGTTCTGAAACAATCAGGATGAGATCCAAAAGGAAGAGATGTAACAGAACCAGGAAAAGAGGCTGCAGATCTGGAATTGCTGCCAGACTGAAAACAAACCCTCATAGGCCTGCACTTCCCTCAATTCTGCTAGCAAATGTATGCTCATTAGTCATTCGACAACAAGATGGACTTTCTCAGGCTAGAGCTCAACACCACAAACAAGGTGAGAAATTCCTGTCTGTTGATCTTTACAGAGAATTGGTTAAATAACAGGATTAGTGATAGTGCTGTAAGCCTTGATGGTTTCATTTTGTTCAGAGCTGATAGGAACCTAGCTCTGCGTGGAAAAGCTAAGAGAAGCAGAGTGTGCATTTTTGTGAATGATAGCTGGTGCGAAAACTGTAACATTGTGAATGAACATTGCCACCAAGTGCTAACATCACTGAAGCACTGAATATACTGCATAATACTATATGTGAACTGCAATGCAAGAATTCTGACTGTGCATTTATGATAGCTGGTGACTTCAACAAAGCAGATCTCAGGGAGGTGTTACCCAATAACTACCAAATTGTGGATTTTCCCACAAGGAGAACAAATACTTTGGACAAGGTTTACACTAACATAAAAGGAGCATATAGAGCTGTACAACAACCAAACCTGGGTGGTTCTGATCACATCTCCATAAAACTAATACCAGCTTACAAACCTCTCTTGAGAAAAGCCCACTGTGAAACAAATTAGGGTCTGGCATGAAGGAGCCATGGAAAGTCTAAGGGACTGCTTTGAAACCACAAACTGGGATGTCTTTGGGGGGCAGCCATGATGAACAACCTGGTGAACATAGATGAATATACTGAGACAACTATGGCTTATATATCCAGATGTGTGGAGGATGTAATGAACATCAAAAATATTAAAGTAAGAGCCAACCAAAACCCATATCTAAGCAGCAAGGTGTATGAGTTGCTGAGGGCAAGAAACACTGCTTTCAGGGCAAATAATAAGAAGGGTCTAAGTGTGGCAAGGGCTAATCTAAAAAAGGGTATCAAGGAGGCCAAGAGGGAGTATGGAAAGAGGATACAAGGATGCTTTGAGGATGCGAAAGACTCAAGAAGCCTGTGGCATGGTATTCAACAGGTAACTGACTACAAGACCAATTCAGCTCAGTCCAATGATAGCACTGAATTTCTGGACAGTCTAAACACATTTTATGGCAGGTTTGAAGAGAAAAATAACCTGGAGGCTATAATACTTCTCATTGACTAAAAGGAGGCACTACTCAACTTTAGTGTTGTGGATGTAAGGAACCAGCTGAGAAAAGTGAACCCCAGGAAGGCTGCTGGCCCTGATAACATTCTGGGGAAAGTATTGAAAGGTTGTGCAGACCAACTCAGCATCATCTTGATGGACATCTTCAACACCTCACTTGTCCAGGAAAAAGTACCAGCATGCTTCAAAGTTACCTACATAATCCTCTGCCTAAAAAAGCCAACCCCACCTGCCTAAATGATTACAGGCCAGTGGCCCTTACATCAAATGCAATGAAATGCTTCAAAAGACTGGTTAAAAGGCATTTGACTACAGTACTACTACAGTCCGTTGACTCACCGCAATTTGCCTACTGCGCAAATAGATCAACTACTGATGCCATTTTGGTGGCACTTCACCTCACACTGGAGCATCTTGAAGAGAAGAACAATTATGCCAGGCTGTTGCTCATAGATTTCACCTTGGCATTCAGTACTGTGATTACAATGCAACTTATAGAAAAGTTAATCAGCCTTGGCATAAATAAAGGGCTGTGCAATTGGATCCTCGATTTCCTGACTGGAAGACCACAAAGGACCTGTGCTGGTAACAACACTTCAGGGAGTATTACAATCAACACCAGAGTACCCCAGGGTTGTGTGCTGAGTCCTCTACTGTTCACAGTCCTTACCCATGACTGCTCTGTGAAAGCCAGCAACAACCACATCATGAAATTTGCAGATGACACCACAGTGGTGGGACTCATAAGTGGTGATGACAAGAGTGGGTATAGGAATGAGGTCAACTGCCTGATTGAATGGTGTGATAACAACAATTTGGACCTAAACATCAATAAAACAAAATAAATTATTATTGACTTCAGAAAGAGCACTGCCATGCAGCTGCCCCTTAAGATCAATGGTGAAGAAGTAGAGAGAGTCCAAACTACAAAGTTCCTAGGGGTACATATATCAGAAGATCTTTCTTGGAGTACAACCACAGTCTAGCTAATTAAAAAAGCCCACCAGCAACTACACTTCCTAAGAAGGCTGAGAAAAGCAAAGCTCTCTATGAATGCTCTAAATACCTTCCACAGAGGAGTCATCAAGAGCATTATCACCAGCAACTGCACTGTATGGTCAGTAACAGCACAAAGACAGAAAGGAAGAAGCTGCAAAGAATAATAACAGCAGAAAAAATTCTGCGCACTAATCTTCCTACCTTACAGGAGCTCTTTGAAATGAGATGTAAAAAGAGGTCCCACAAAATAATGTGACACTTCTCATGCAGCATATGGTTGGCTCACTAAACTTGCTTCTGGTAGAAGGTTACGGAGTATCCACTGCAGGACCTCCAGATTCATGAACAGTTTCTATCCAACTGCAATAAGACTCATTAATACAGGCATACAGTTGGATGTATCAGAACTATAATAGGCTGTTACACTCTCACTCTTTTTCTTTTTTTCCATACAGTAATTCTATTTATTTTATTTGTATTTTTATTTATTTTACATTTGTTGACCGGGCTAGTCTAACTGGATACATGTCCATTTTCAGTAGAGGCCTGGGGAGAAAAGCTCCAACACACATACAATGTTTAAAAAGTGTTAGTGAAGACAGAGATAAGAGTTCCATGGGTAGGAGATTCCAGTGCTTTCCAACAGTATTAGAGAACAGAATCACCTGCCAAGTTGTTGGATCTGCTAGTATAGATAAGTAGTTTGTTTGAGGAGCATACATTTTTAAGATTGTTGTAAGGGGTAATGAGGTTAGTGAGTATTGGAGTGTTGGTGGGTAGATACAGGGTCTTATGGGCAATGGCAAGCTGGTGAAATTGATGCTGATTTTGAAACTCTAGCCATCCTAGTTGCTTTAGATTAAGACAATGATGAGTTCTAAAAGGAGAGGCAGTAGCAAATCTGGCAATATTATTATAGGAGATTGCCATTTTGTTGAGGTTGTTTTTAGAGAGATTAGTGTATATAGGAGAAGCATAGAGCAGAGTGGAGATTAGGTGAGTTCTGGCTATAGCGGTCCTGGCTAATGTTGTAAGAAAGGGTTTGATTCTATAGAGGGACCCCAATTTGTTGTTGACTGTTTTTATTGTGTTGTTTATATGAGTATTGAATTTAAGATTGCTATCTATTGTTATACCTAAGAGTTTAGTGGTTGGGCCAGGAGATATGAGAGTGCCATTATTAGATATGAGTGTGAAATATACTGGGGTGGACTTACTGGTTGGAGTGAAAAGTAAAAGTTTATTTTTTGGGGGGTTTAGGAGGAGGCAGTAGGTCAAAAACCATCATTCTACTGTATTGAATTCTTTTTGGGTAAGGGACTGTAGTTCAGTTGGAGAAGTGGCTGAACAGATTATTGTGGAGTCGTCTGCATATTGAATACAGGTGGCTTGAGGAATAGCTGAGTGAAGGTCATTAATAAAAATAGAAAATAGGAGTGGGCCTAAATTGGAGCCCTGAGGAATACCAAGGGAAATGGGGAGGTGTGTAGAAAGCTTATTATCCCATAGCACAGCCTGCTGTCTATTGTGTAAGTAAGATTTGAATCAATTTATTGTTAGGGGTTCAAGTGAAAGGGATTTGAGTATATTTAAAAGTAGTTGGTGATTAACCATATCGAAAGCTTTAGATAAATCAATAAAGACTGCAGAGGAAAGACTGTTGTTGTTACAGTTTTTGTTAATGTAGTCTGTGAAGGATAGCAGGGCAGTGGTATTGCTGTGGAATGGTCTAAATCCATGTTGACAGTTGGCAAGTAAGTTATTTTGGAGTAGGTGGTTATGTAGTTGCTTATGGATGCATTTCTCCATTATTTTTGCTAGAGGAGATAGTAGAGCTATAGGATGATAGTTTGAAAAGTCGTTAGAGTTCCCACCTTTATGTATGGGGATGATGCGAGAGATTTTCCAGAGAGATGGGATAGTACTAAAATTAATATATTCTCATTCAAGTGCAATTCCAATCACTTCCTTATGTGCAATATCATCCAATATCACCTATGTGTATAGTGTGCTTTTCTTTTCTTGTGTTAATCATCTAGTAGTCAGTGTTGTCCAGTATATATAACTATGTGTGTCAGCTACCTGGATATTTACTTTTGTACTATGGTTATTGCTTATTCTTTAATACCTATCATGTCTGTCTTTTTGTGTGTGTGTTTTCTTCTGTAAACGAGCTGACACTCGAAATTTCATTTGGTAGCACTTGTGTTTACTAAATGACAATAACATTTCTTTGAATCTTGGAATAGCAGTTGAAAAAGGGGAGGAGCTTATTAAGCTCAATTTATAGTGGGGGAGGGGGCAGCTTAAAATCACCAGGTTTAAAAAGCAGATCATAGGATCATAGGAAGTTACTAGGGTACTGGCCCTGAGGCTCTTACAAGCCTAAAAACTTTGTAAAAAAGGAACAAAACCACACCAGATCCAACAATATGGTTAGCGCTTTCGTTTACTGATTGAGCAAACTTCTTCAGACAATTCAAACTACAAAAATACATGACTTAAATAAATTTACAAGTTATGACATCACATTACAATTAAATGCCAAGCCTCCATTTAAAGGGCTAAAAGCCCTACATTACTCTATGTTATCAAATCGTAATAACAAACATTAAAAAGAAGAATAAATAAAAATACATATATATCAGCATATCCTAATAATATTCAAATATATAAATATATAGATGTAAATCAAATCTCATTCCTTTCATCTGGTCAAAGCCTTCAATTTCAGAATACTTTTAAAAGACAAAAATATGTTAGAAATTAATTTTTTATGTTAGAAATTAATCAAATAGATGGCCCCTCGGACATTGAGTTAGTTAAAATGAGTTTTATTACTACCTTTTCTGTGGATGCACCCCTTCTTAAATCAATCATTATAAAGAATTGGTGCTTCCTTTTAGATGATAATCTTATTAAAAATAATGTGGAGGATGCACCCTGTTTTGTGTTTAGGAGAGGTAGGAACCTAAAAATGATCCTTGAAGGGGGTCCCTCAAAACAATATTTTCCCCATTGTGGAATGTTTAAATGTGAGGCGTGCAGATGGTGTAAACATATTAAAGTTACAAATTCTTTCAATATTGGGAATAGGAAATTCCATATTAGGGGTAAATGTAATTGTAATTCAAAAGGGGTTGTTTATCTGGGTTTATGTAGTTATTGTCCAGCCTTCTATGTAGGCAGAACTGAGAGACCGTTAAAAAATAGGATTTATGAACACATCTATGCAATTGAAAGGTTGATTTTGAATAATGCTCTAGCTAGGCATATTAATTGTTACCCTGCACATGAATTTAAATTTTTAGTTATTGAAAAGGTAATGGATAATGCAAGAGGGGGGCCAAATGACTTGAAATTGGATGAAAAAGAATTAATTTGACAATTAAAATTAAATGCATTGATTCCCCCTGGGTTGAATGATGCTTTGTCTTTTAAAAGTATTCTGAAATTGAAGGCTTTGACCAGATGAAAGGAATGAGTTTTGATTTACATCTATATATTTATTATTTGAATATTATTAGGATATGCTGATATATATGCATTTTTATTTATTCTTCTTTTTAATGTTTGTTATTACAATTTGATAACATAGAGTAATGTAGGGCTTTTAGCTCTTTAAATGGAGGCTTGGCATTTAATTGTAATGTGATGTCACAACTTGTAAATTTATTTAAGTCATTTATTTTTGTAGTTTGAATTGTCTGAAGAAGTTTGCTCAATCAGTAAACGAAAGCGCTAACCATATTGTTGGATCTTGTGTGGTTTTGTTCCTTTTTTACAAAGTTTTTAGTGTTTGTTTTTTGTTTCGGTTCTACAGTTTGTGCTCTTACAAGCCTAGCCAAGAATTTAGCCCATGTTCCAACAAATCAGCATCCTATGCCACTGTCCAGCAGGGACATAGGTGGAATCCCAGAGGTGTATTTTCTGTTCCCCATCCAGTTATCCAGGTTGTGCTTAAAAAGGTTTAATGAGGTACTCTGCTTTATGTAGAGAGGGAGTCTGTTCCACAAAAGGGGGAGTCTCTGGGACATGAATCTGTCCTGCCAACAAGTCCTATTGATGTTACAGACCAGGTTGAGGTCTTGTGTGTGGGTTACTCGAGTGGAGTTTGACTTCCGGATATGCAGCAGTCTCATCAGGGTGGGGTCTGAGATTGCTTTGTATGCCAGACAGAGGTCACCTCTGAGGAGTCTGTAGGAGACTGAGTAGAGGGACAGAGCTTTTAGCCTATCTATGTAGGGCAGATGTTTAAGGCCCTGAATTCTCTGGGTGAGGAATCTCTGTAGTCTCTCCAGCTGCTGCATGTGCTTTGGGAGGTACATGCCGAAAGGGGCATCATATTCAATAATCTGTCTTATAAAGGAAGAATACAGGGATGTTATGACCACCTTGTCCCTGGATGAGATACCTTTACTAATGAGGTGGACCAAGTAGAAAGCTTTCCATGCAACCGAGGCAATATGGTGGTCAAAAGTCAGTTTGCTATCAGCCTGGGTTCCCAAGTCCCTCATGACTGATTGCTTGCTTAGTGCCTTATTATCAGTGTGATAATTTGTGGGGACATTATTCTCCCCAAAAGGGATGATGATGCATTTTTTGGCATTCATTTTGAGGCCATGTTTCTGCCACCAGTCATTTGTTTGGGTGAAACCCTCTTGGAGGATGTCCACATTACTAGAGGAATTGATGACAGCACTCAGCTTGTAGTCTTCTGCAAACTTGGTCACTATAGCCCACTAGATTTGGCCTGCACCTCTGAGAAGTATGTTCCAAACAGCAGAGGCCCCAACACCAATACCTGGGGTACACCGCTTGTTACTGCTTGAGGTGGCTTCCTGTATTTTGACTAGATGGGTTATATCAGTAAGCCAGTTTGCTACCCATCTGGTAACATATGGATTGATGCCTAGTTGAGAGAGTGTATCTATTATACCTGAGTGGGGAATAGTATTGAAGGCCTTGGCCAGGTCAAGGTAGGTGGTGTGCACCATCTTCCCCTCATCTATGGCCTTGGTGACTGTCTCAAAGAAGTCGACCAAATTTAACAGGCATGACCTTCCCTTAACAAAACCAAACTGTGTAGGATCAAGTGTCTGGAGGTTACCAATCTCCTTGTTAATGAGGTCAATGATAATCTGCTCCATGGCCTTGCAGATCAGGCTAGTTAGGCTGATGGGTCTATAATTTCCCAGATCAGTGGACCCTCCACCTTTGTGCAAAGAAATGACAGTAGCTGTCCTCCACTCGAGTGGGATGAAGCCGGTACTCAGGCTTTGGTTGAATAGGGTGCCTAATGGTGCTGCACGTTCCTGCCTATGTTCATGTAGGATGCCGCCTGGGATGTTATCGGGTCCCATGGAGGCTGTATTTTTTGCCTTTGTGAGTGCAGTGATGACTTCCTCCCTAGAGATAAGGGAAGGGGGCAGGTACTGTGGATGTCCTGTTTTACTCATGGGGAGGACAGAGGAGTGAAGTTTTCATGGAACCTGTCTGTCAGCAGGTTGGCTATATCTACAGGGTTTGTGTATGTGGTGTCCTTCACCACCAGTTCTGAACAGATCTGGGTGCTTCCCTTGAGATTGCGGACATATGTGAAGAAAGCCTTATGATTGTCTTTAGTAGATGTGGTCAGTGTGGACTCAAAGTTTGTTTTGGAGGATTTCACTAGTGCTCTTATTTGCTTGTTCAGTCTAAGGAGAGATTGCTTCCAGTTAGACACCTGCTCCTTCTTGGTCCTGGATAGCAATTTTTTTCCTTTTATTATAAAGTTTATTTATTGTAGATGTCCACCAGACAGGTTTATTCTTCCTTGAGGAGGATGATTTCATCTTGTCTGGTATTCCTGAGTCCATGCAGCTATATAAATGCTCATATAGTACTTTGGTGTAAGTTTGGACATATGTGCCAGTTTCTGTGGAGGGGAGGGTACTGTGAAGCTGTTTATATCTTCCCTCAGGAGGTTGTAATTAGCTTTGGAGAAGTTTTTTTGTTTGACCATAGACCCTAGCTGGGGGGGGGGGGGTCTCAGGAGAGATGCTCACTTCGAACGTGACTGCTTTGTGGTCAGATCTTACCAGGGATGATGATACTGTAGGGATGCTGCAGGGGTTCCTCATGTTGGTTAATACCAAGACCAAGATATATTCACCTCTTGTGGGGGTGTCAACCAACTGGTCCAAGGCATTTGCATTGATGAAATCAAGAAATCTCTGGGCATTTATGTTTTGGCATGAGTATTTCTTCCAGTCTATGGTTGGATAGTTAAAGTCACCCAGGATCAGGGTAAAGGGTTGGAGGCCTGTAGCTAGCTATGATTTGAATTGGGGTCTTGTCAATTGTTAAATGCACCTGGAGTATTTCCTGTGCATCATACTGTTTTACCAGCCTAGAGGTGTGTATGTCTTTTATATATATATATATATATATATATATATATATATATATATATATATATATATATATATATATATTGCAACTCCACTTCCTTTTGTTTTGCTGCCCACTGCTTGGGGTCTGAATGAATGATAGGATGAGTAACATGGTATGGCTGGGGTGCTCTCCATAGCTTTGAACCAGGTTTCTGTGACTGCACAAATGTCAGCTTCTTCCAGGATTAAGAATGCTTGCAATGAGTGCAGTTTCATGTTTAGACTTGTAACGTTTAGCAGCATAACCTTTAATTTATGTTTTGATGAAATTTTCATGTTGGTAGTTTTGACCTCATGGCATTGCCTAAAAAAGGCACTATGTGGTGGCAAGAGCCTTTGCCAGGAGCCTGAAGCCCAAGTGAGACAGATGCAGGCCATCTCTAGCAAAGCATCATGGCTTGTCAGTCATGTCATCCTACGATGTCAGGTACTGGATCCCCTTTGAATGACACCAGAAACTAAGACAGTTGTTAAAGTCAATCATTTTCTGTTTGTATTGAGGCATCATTCTGGGTGACGGAAAAATGCTTCTTAAGGTTAGGAACATACCTGTCTCTCTTCATATAGTCCAGGGAGGTACATCTCAAGTCATTCACTTCAACATGGACTATGACAGAGTCATAACAGTACCTGTTGAGAGACTTGAGTGCATTGGTGATATGGTGGATTCTGGCACCCGACAAACAACTAATCATGACATTCTCCTTATCCAGCCCAGTGAGGGGCACATCTGTGTGTCTCACAATGGAGTCTCCTATGACTAATATGCTGGGTTTATGTTTAGGCCTTAGTGGCTGTGAGACAAAGGTGTGTGGACTATGTGTGGTGTGTGGTGGGAAGTGGAGTTTGCATGCTTTTATGCCTCAGAGGTCTCTTTTGTTTGAGTATGCTTTTGTTGAGGGCCTCCACATATATGGGAGCGTGTTGTGTAGGTGTGGCTGGTGTTTGAGGTGTGGTGTTCATGTTACCAACCTTCTCAGTGCATGATATACTGGTTTGTGGGGTAGAGAGCAATGACACTAGGTGTTTAATGTATTTGCATCTCTCACAAACTTTGTTCCTAGGTGGTAGTGGTAGAGAGTTGCCTGTGTACATGAGGCAGTTGCTACACTGTCTAAGGATGCCCATATCGACCAGACTGGCAGTAGAAAATGTAGGAAAATGTCCATCCATATTTGTCAGAAACTGAAAGAGCTAAGAGGGTAAAGGGAGGAAGGTCTACAAGCAGTACTACTTGATGATAACACAAGTGTTACTAAGAGAAAAAAATTGTAGCTGGAATACCTCAAAAAGGGTTAAAAACCATGCAGATGAATCTGTGGATTCTGCAGACCTGTATCTAGACTATGCTACTCAATTTTAAGGTTAAGAACTCAGTAAGAAAAAACTTACAATGAAGCACAGATTAATCACTTATAGTCAAAAGACTAGAACTCGCAGTATGAAAAAATACAGTTAAACATCAATGAAATGCAGTACAATGCAGCTAAATGGAAATGAATTGTAGTAGATAGCAATGAAATACAGTTAATCCGTAGATTGCTTTGAAACAGTAGCTCACAAGTCACAGCAGTAACAGACAGCACACATAAAGCAGTGTAATAAATACGGCAAACTAAATGCAGTTGAACTCCTAAGCACAAACAGCAAAATTAAGTAGAAAGAGGTACAGTTTTCTTTTTTTTCTTTTTTTAGTCGTGAAGAGACGGAAGATAATGAGATAATTCAAGGTTCATAAGCTAAAGGGGTGGACCTTTACTAAGTTCTCACTATAAACAGGAGAATGAGCTGGTGTAATGTGACTGGGGGAGTGTCCAGTATCAAATTTATACTGGAGGGGGCAACTCAAAGCCACCAAGATTTAAGATCACCACAACAGCTGGGTAGGTGGGTGGTACAAAAAACAGTTGCACAGATTCATGGATTACACAGATATACAGTAAAACAGCAGTGCAGAAACAGTTGAAAATAAGCACTTATCTTTTTCCAATATTACAGCAGAGCAAATGGCAGAAGGCCTCACACTGCAGCTTTGAACAACTTGAGCAGATAAGTACAACTGTTTTAAAACATTTGAATAAACATGAAATAGCAACTGCTAAAAAAAGACTTAGCCACAGATTCACCAATACGTGTACGGTCACCTCTAAACAATGAGTAGGTAGTCCAGCAAAAAACAGCTCCACAATGTCAATAACAACAGCTCCGCATAAATGAACTACATTTTAACGGTGTTGTGGAGATATTTTTTATTGACGGTGTGGAGCTGTTGTTATTGACATTGTGGAGCTGTTTTTTGCTGGACTACCTACTCCTGTTTGAAAACATTGGCTATTAAAGGCAGAGAAACAGAAACCATCCCAATTATCCAATCAAAAATAACAGTGTTGCAGGAATGCTTTTAGCTAGATCAAACTAGACTGATTCTTTCACAAAGAAAACAGCTAGGCCTCTCAAAAGATTTCACTACAAGCTTAAAGGGTCATAAACAGTAACAAATATTCAGCTCTAACAGACCAAAAAGGAGACTAAAAACTGTTGCACAGGTTACACAAATATATAGTAAAACAGAAGTGCAGAAACAATCAAAAATAAGAACTTATCTTTTTCCATTATCACAACAGAGCAAATGGCAGAAGGCCTCAAACTGTAGCTTTGATCAACAAACAAGCGGGTGGATGGGAAAAACTAGCAGGTAATCACCAGCAGTGCTTTCAATGCAGTGCAAACAGAAATGTTGAATATCACATATAAGATAACTTAAATTAGTTTATAAAGAAAAATATCATAAAAGAGATAGATACTAGATATCATTATATTCAGCTGAGTTACATTTCAGGTTTATTAAGTAACAATGATAATGTTAAGAACTTACATTAGGAAGCAATATAATATGTATTGGGCATTATTACTTGGGAGATGATTGTTTGGTAAGAATTTCTAAGTATGGCTAAGCTTCTGAGTCTTCTTATAAAAGCCCAGAAGCCTAGATTATGCAAGAAAACCAAACATGAATGTCTGACACTACAGATGGAGTTGTGGCAATGTTTAGCCTGGAGAGGAGTGGCAGGAACATAGTCTGGAATCCAAAAGGTGGATCCTAAAGCTTGATTTGAAATATTTTTGTATTTATTATTTATCTTGGGTCTTGTAAAAGAGTATTACAAAATTTGGATATGTATGAGGAATACAATGTTTTAGCATGTTTATTGTTTGGTCTGTGGATTAGACCTGAGAGATCTAGGTAGGGAGTACTATATCATTATTGTCCTCAGTGCTGGAAAGTTGTTTGTGTGATGAAGTCTGCTTTGGACCAGTTTGAGTTGAATGAATTTTGGACTGTTGGGAATTCCAACTAGTTTAGTTGGTTGAGTGCTAGTGAGTGATAGGTTTTACTTGGAAGATGAGTAGCGAATTTTGCCATTTTATTATAACATTGCACCAATTTTGTTAAAACTGAGTAGTTGACATTTGTGAGTATGGGACAGGCATAGGAGAGAAGTGGCAATAGATATGAGAGGGTAATGGTCTTTTTAGATTGCAAGGTGAGTTAGGGAGATACTTTGTAGAGGAGACCTAGTTTAATATGGGTTTTTTTGGTAGTATTTTGGATGTGTAAGTCAAATTTCAGATTATCATTTATGGTGACTCAAGTAATTGATAAGGCTTGGGTTTGGCCTCTTCTTCCACAGGAGCTTCATACATGTGGGATGTATGTGAGCCCTTCCCATTTAGGCATTACTGATAGTACCCCTGTGTCAGATTGTGTCATGTGCACACCACTATCAGTGCCTGCCAGTGGTGACCTGCTGAGATCATGTCTATGCTGTCCTGTTGTGCAGGATCCCCCACCAGTAAAATCTGTGAAAGCATTAGCACAAGATACTGGAGGTAGCACAGACATATGCCTTACTATTGGTGTGCAGTCCTTTATACCACAAGCTTAGCTGACCCAGCCAGTGTCCTGTTCCGGTACCATGAACCAATACCCTAACCCCTAAGCTCATCAGGTCAAGAGCAAAAAAAAAAAAAAGGCACGTCACTACAATTAGCTGATCACTACATTATTGAGATAGGCTTATTACAGTTACATCCACACCCCCAATAGCTCTTCCATTGAAGACTAAATAAAATCAGCTTATTGTAGTCAGGTCCATGCCACACCACCCAGCTCTTCCACTGAAGAGCCAACAAAAACAAACAAACAAAAAAAACAGCATGCCCCTTCTATTGGCACACCAACCAGGTAGCTAGATGCACAACATGCACACACCCCACCGTAGCCATTCAAGTCCTGTTTCTGTGCCCTGCTCCTGACCCTCCTTCTGCAGGTTATTAAAAAACAAAAACATTTCCTCTTTAAACTGTTGCAAACTGATTGCTACAAGTGTAACAAACAGTTGCTACAGTTTATACCCTTCCTATGTGGAGCACTGTGGAGCTCTTGTTTTAATCCAAAAAATAAAATTTTCTTTTAAACTGTAGCAAACTGCTTACTACAGATGTAGCAAATATTTGATTTATTTATTTTACATTTGTTGACCGGGAAAGTCCGACTAGGTTCCATAGATCCTGTTTTCAGCGGAGGCCCGGGGAGAAATGCTCCAGATGGAGGTGATACGCAGAGAGAGCTGCAGCCCTCAGGTTGTAGTTAAAAAATGTTCTTCTAAACTGTAACA